>NC_085052.1:1522306-1632306 GCF_963662255.1 Cinclus cinclus
AGGGATCCAGGGGCAGCCACAGCTGCTCTGGGCACCCTGTTCCAGGGCCTGCCCAAGCTCCCAGGGAACAATTCCTTCCTAATAAATCCACTTTCAGAGGATGCTCTTTGTTTCCTGCACTACCCTGCAAATGGAGACTCCACCTCAGAGCTGTGGAGGGCTGAGTGCTTAATATTCACCTCCTTCCATCCTTCTTCATCCCATTTGCATGCTGCAATTAAAGGAAGTAGTCTTGTTTGCATAGTGCTTTAAAAATGTTTCTGTCAGCAACAACACTGGGTTTGAAGAGCGCTATCTCTCTAAGAGCAGAGCTAACTAATTGCATAAGGGTCACACCATCTGCTGCTAAAGAAGTAAATCTTCAGATGATGAGAAGTTAGGATTTATGGAAAACCTCCTGACAGGGATAGCTCTTGCTTGAGTGGTTGCTTTTTTTCATATGTTTTCTGTTGTTTTCTGGTAATTTCCTACGCTTTGATTTTTTTTCCTGTATTTTTTTGTTTGTTTTTTTGTTTGTTTGTTTGTTTTGTTTGTTTGATTTGTTTTTTTTTTTTTTTCAAAAGGAAAAGAAGACAAAAAGAACTTTTTATTTAAAAAAAAAAACTTGGGAAAGACTTCATGGATGGAAAGGTACATTTCTTAAATGAGAAAGTAGCAGATCATTTTGGCCAAGACTCTTCAGCACCAACTGTACCCAGTTGCATCAAAGTGAAATTTTGAACCTGTGTCCATAGAGATAAATAAATAAATAAATAAAGGCCTTTTGCCACCCAAATATTTGTAGAAACCCACAGGACAAGAAGAACATGAAGCGACATTTTTAGCCTTTACTAATTTTTCAGTCTTTACTAATTTTCAGAGAAAATTAGTGAAATTTCTGATGGAGCCAAAATTTTCTGTAGGTCAGTGTAAGATACTCAGTGCTTTCAGTTGAGTAAATTATGTTGCACAGAGAAGTTGTGGATGCCCCATCCCTGGAAGTGCTGGATGGGGAACTGAGCATCCTGGTCTAGTGGAAGGTGTCTCTGCCCATGGCAGGGCTGGAACAAAATGAGCTTTATGGTCCTTCCCACCCAAAACATCCTGTGATTCTATGGCTATATGAATCAACAGACTTTTCATAGCAGTTTCAATAAATGACTGAATTTTGTTCATTAACAAAAAAACATTAGTGGCTCCTTTTTCTCACTGGACAATTTTCCTGTGCAGAGAATGTCTCGTGGGTGTCATGGGGCTCATTTGTGTCTCCTAGACTCTCCCACAAGGTTCCTGTCAGAAATGAGCTTGACCAATACCAGCAAACTGGACAAATCACTGATCACAAGAGATTAAACTTTGGGATTAACTCCAGAGGCAGGAAGATGAGAGCAAGACTGGGAGGTTTCTGGTTTAGATGCTCAGGAAATGTTTTTAACCTTACATTGTCACCAGAGAAACCCCTGTGAGGATTTTTAATCTAAGCTGTGTGAGCCTTTTCCAAAATTACGCTGAGTTTTTTTCCCCAAGAATCACTCACTTGCAAACCTGCTCTGATGAAGGAATATTTCCAGTGGAATTTTTAGGTGGTGCATTTTGATTTTGTTACATTCATTTTCAGCAAAAGGCAGCCGGGAAGTGACGTGATGCATAAAAGAACAGAGTGCTGGGAGCTGGTGTCTACAGGAATTTCAAAATCACAGCTCTCCCATTTGCAGCGAGCCGTACAATGTTGTTCATCAGGGGAAGGAAGGAATTAATATATCCTCTTTCTATAAACCCTCCATTGTATTGTTGATAACAATAGTTAGAAATCTCAAAGCTGCAACAAACCTTATTTAAACAAGAATCTGTCAATTCTGCTGATGTTTTGTTTGAAGATGCAAATTTTCTCGCAGGGGCAGATGCTGCATACGGCCAAAACTCACAGACAGCTGAAGTTTGTGTGTGATTCCTGCAAGTCTGTCCCTCCACAACTACAGTTTACTGTGCAAGGAGAATGAGGAGAGTTTGGGCTTTGTAAAATATCTTAGTTTTCATATTTGTGCAGGAAACCACTGCTCTTCTGCATCAGGGGAAATGGCAACAAAAGTGCAGGCTTTCCATAAGGTATCTGCAGGATTTGTGCTCACTCAGTGGATGCTTTTTGGATCAGATATATTTGAAAATTATGTAGAAGATGATCCTTAGAACTCTGGCAATCCCCCTGCCTCGCATTCTTTCTGCTTCCCATCTTGGTCCCCTGTGTGCCCATGCTGGGATAACAGGGCTGGAGGGGAGGGCACTGGTAGGAGCAGAGTGGAAATCCAAGTGGCGGCATGTTAAGAGATCCAGTTCTGGTTTATTTGTAACTAAAGGTTGCCATCAACTGAGACAAAGCAGCAAATCTTCACTAAAAATGCTGATTGTAGAATCATTGAGGTTGGAAGAAACCTTTGAGATCATCGAGTGCAACCAGCACCCCCACCACGGTCACCACGGAATCCTGTCCTCAAGTGCCACATGTGCACACATTGTGAACACTTCCAGTAATGGTGACTCCACCACTTCCTTGGGAAGTCAGTTCCAGGGATTGATAACCTTTTCCATGATCAATGCAGTGGTTAAAAATGCAACCTTGTCTGGAGAACTTTTTCTCACATAGATTTTCTAGCAGCCTCTGGTGCCACATTTGCTGTAAAGCCCACAAAGATTTTCTCTGCTGGTACAAACCTGTTATAACCCTGCATGAAAAATCTGGTCTTTTGCAAAAGGTTGATGAGTTTGTAAGCTGAGGAGCCTGGGGGACATTTCAATCTGTGAGTCCTTGGTATGTTCCCCAGGTGAGGTAAAAGAAGAACAGATCAGCTGTGACAGGAGTTTCCCCAGCACCACACACTGGTGACTCTGTTTGGAACATCAACAATCACAGAGTCACAGAATGACAGACTGGTTTGGGTTGGGACTTTAAACCTCACCCAGTCCCACCCCCTGCCACAGGCAGGGACAACTTCCATAGACCAGGTGGTCCAGATTTTTATTTCTAAAGCTTGATTGTCACCAAACTTGCCCCCGTTTTCAAATGCTCTGTGGAATATTCAGCACAGAGCTGTTTTCTAACTGCTCTCCAAGCTTTCCCTGAAACTTGACTCGTTCATGTTGGAGAAGGAATTTAAAGATGTCACTGGGATCCCAATGGAATGAGCTGGATATCCTCTATGGAGAACCAACACAACCCAGGCTGCTGGTGAATCCTCTCTAGACCACTGCTGCCTTTCTGCATGTTGACCTGAATTAAAAATGGCTGGGAAAGTTCTGAGAAAATGTTTTGCTAACCTAAAACAAAACAAAACAAAAAAAAAACTCAAACCTAGTGCCCCTTGTTGTCCATAATTCCCTCCAAGGAACTGCAGTAAAATCCCTAAAGTGAGGCTCTTGTTGATGGTTAAATGGTTAATGGTTAAAATCTTTGTTACTCTGGTTCACTGGAAAGCTCCTTAGACAGTCCTGAGCTGAAAACATCCCTCACTTCATTCTTGAGCACAAAAACTAATATTTCATACTGTATTTTGGACCTGATGTCCATTTTTTGGCTCAACTACCAAGCCAGAAATTGTTTTTAGATTTCCTCTTTGGCATTCACAAAGTTTTGCCTAAAGCCCTTGGGGACTTTCTGAAAGAGACTTATTTATGTGCATTACAAGGCGCCTGCCAAATAACTTCAGCTTCATGTTTTTTAATAATTTTCTAAATTTAAAAATTAATAAAAGGACTAAACTCTTGGTTTACCCATTATTAATTATGAATATTCCCATCTATTTTCCCTTAAATATCAAAGATAAACAAAAGCTAAGATGCTGCTAGGAAGTTAAAAATGTTGGAAAATGCTCTCTTGGAGTTCTTGAGGTTTGTGGAGTGTTTTCTATTATTTTGTGGGTGACACTTTCTCCACTTTATCAGAATTTGGAGTTCAGCTTGGAGACTTCCTTTCAAAAGAGTTGTTGGCTAAATCACTTCTATTAACTTTTGAAGTTTTTTTTTTTTTTGGAAGTGTTAGAAGGAAAAAGTAGTTCTGTGTTAACAAAAAGGCCAATCTTTATGAACTGTGATGTTTTTCCTTTCGAAGTAGGAGAAAAAATTCCCAGAGTTTAGTAGGAACAAGGCCAGATTTGCCCTTCTTTCCCATGTTGTAGCAGTCCTGAGGACACTGAAGTCCAAATTGGGATTGATTTGTCTTTTAAACAGCAAAACAAAAACAAAACCCCATTAATCTGGTTGGGGTTTTTTTGGAGCACTGTGATGTGGATCAGAAGTCTGGGACAGCCTTTGGCGTGCTCACCTCGAGTCTGCAATTTAATTTTTTATCAAGAATTTAGATTAATTGAAAGATTAGCTAAAACTCACCCTCTTTGTATCAGTTTGTAAATCATCTCTGGCTTTGCTCAGAGCTGAGCTGCTGTGCCACCAGCGAGGGGTGAGAGATGTTTATGTCCACTGTGCTAATGAGGGACAGATAATGGCATGGCAATATTAGAGATGAGATTTTGATAGGGATTTTAATTCAGCCACTTTCAAAAATCAGGACTGGAGCAGTGGAGGATGTCTGTGGACACAAAGCTCTGTGAGTATGGGTACAAAACTTGTGATGAGCAAAATGAACCAGTCATGGCCAAACTTATTCCCAGTGCGCTCACAGCATCAAGGAGTAGCCCAAGTACAGAACTATGCCTCCAGTAAATTCATTTAAATTGCTCTGGGAATCAAAAAGTAATTTGAGGAAGCAGTGGCATAAGTTACTTCCACAATTGCTTTTGTGATTTGCTTATTTTTTAGGGCACAAAACACGTATTCATCAAAGGCTCAGATCTTTCCCTTTGCTCCACCCCAATCCTTCAGAGCCATTCCCCAGCTCCAGGTCGAATGTGGTGCCTGGGAGTGAGACCCACGTGGAGGGAGGAGAAGTTCTTCACTAAAACTTCTGCCCGTGGCTGACCCTGGGTGTTGCTCAGAAGGAGCTGGTTCCTTCTGGGCAGGAGGAATCCAAAAGCAGCAGCTGGATTTTGGATTGAGCAGAGTCACAACTGAAAACAAGAAAAATAAGTTGGAATAGAAATAAGCCTAAAATCAGGCTTAATGTCAGCTACCCCTCTTCAGATCACTGGTTTTGGTTTATTTTCCCACTGAACTATGCTCTGTGGTGGAAGGATATTGAAACAACTGTCTTTCCCCCCCCCCCTCCCCCTTTTTATTATGTAATATAAAAAAACAAAGGAGTATATTGTATTAATATGAATACGTGCCAGAGAGAGCTTTATAGGGTCATTAATACATTTCTTGGGAGGTCAAAAGACATGAAACCGAAGGGCTTGTGCCTCACAATAAAAGTGAGGCATGTATTGTTGGCCCAGCAAAACATGCCCTGGAGTATAATATTTGTGTATTTAAAAAAATTATACTGGCAGGAAATACAGGGGCAGCTGCAGAGCTTTGGACTGTGCCTAACGGGAGTGACACAGGTGAGGGCTTGAACTGAGGTTGGAATGGTGGGAAAATTGGGATTTTGCCTCTTTTTGGTTCTTTATGAGGTAGAAAAAATTGTCTTAACTGGTTAAAAAACATTTTTCTCCTTGAGTGCGTGTGTTTTTTGTTTTTTCTTTAAACACAAGGAATTCCCGTTACCTGTATGGTAGGCTCTGGGTGCATGAACAGGATATCCCATGAAAACCCTGGAAAGGGGCAAAAATTAACCACCTAATGCCATGGCTGAAGTTCAGAAAAACCTCAGTTTAGGCAGAAAATATTAGCTGTGTCCCAAGAGCCAGCCCAGCTCATCCTCTCTGAGTTGCCCTGGAGCTGGGGCATTTCCCAGGACCTGGGGATGGGGGTTGGACAGGCAGCTGGAGAAGGGATGTGGTGACCTCCAGCCTTTCCTGGGGTTTGGTGTTGCCTCTGGATCCTGCTCTGCTGGCTGGTGCAAGGGTGGTTCTGAGCAGGGATTTCTCAAGGAGAGAGCAGTGATAGAGTCACCTTCTCTGTTACTTCTCAAATAAAATTATGTAAAAAAATTAAAAACTCCAGCCCCAAAAAGTTCCAAACTTCACTGCTTTCTCCATTCAACACCTTCATGTCCTTAAAAACCCTTTCAAATATCCAAACTCAAAGTGTGCTTCTTGCCTTTATGGCTGCTTCACCTTTTCCTGGCCAAACCGTGCCAGGGCCTCCCCACCCTCAATTCCTTCCCTATATCCCATCTAACCCTGCCCTCTGGCACAGGGAAGCCATTCCCCCTTTTCCTGGCACTCCAGGCCCTTGTAAAATTTCTCTCCAGCTTCCTTGTGGCTCCTTTCAGGTGCTGGAAGGCTGCAAGGATTTCTGCAGGAGCACAGGGCTGCCTGAATTGAACCTTTTCCATTGCCATGAAAAGTTGCTGCTGGATGTTTGCTTAACCCTCTGATGAAGCTTTTCATTATCTTACCACGGCAGAAAATGGAATCATTAGAGTCCAACAGCATTCAAATGTAAACATTTGAATAATTTACACTTCCAGCCAGTGTTAAATGAAAGGTTTCAATCTCCGATGGAAACCTGACAATAAATATTCATTTCTAATTTTCAATAAGTAAACTTTATGACTTCTTAAAAGCCTTTTTTTTTTTTTTTTACCTGAAGTGTAATGGCAGTTTTGACAGTTGGGCACATTTGGGATTAAAATTTTCCCTCTGGTCAACAGAACCATGAAGAGTCATTATAAAAATTAAAAGCTTGAAGTAATTACAAATGTTACAATTAGGAGCAATTTTGGGATCTTGATGTGCTACAACCAACAAAAGCCGTGTCTTTTCTGTGAAGTTTTTCCTGAGGGACATGAGAAAAAGAAGTGGAGGAAAAGAACTGCCTTGCTGCCTGTGGCCTGGGACTGGAAGGGTGCCAGCAGTGAAATAATTTTGTGATAGAGGAGGCTGTAAGGAAGTTTCAGGAATGCCATTTACAGGCACAGCTTTGGAAAAGAAGGTGAGATTTGCAGGGGAGAGCTGGTGTCTGCAAACCCTGCGAGTGCCCGGTGTCCCCATGATCGATGTCTCTCTCAGTTTCCTCCACAAACTTTTATTTTCCGAGGTTTATGGGTCTGTAGTAAAAATCCACTCAGAGTTTACACTTGGTTTACACCGGGTCTCTGTCTACCAAAGTTTATTTTAACAGCATTTTTATGTGGCTCTTCTTCAGGCAGCTGGAGTTGAGCAGAACCCGTTTCCAAAGCGCCCTTTTACCGCCAGCGTCGCTTCTGGGGTCAATGAGATCAGCTGGGTCGTAATTATGAGCACGGGCTCCCAACACAATTAATGGGTTTTTTTTCCAAGTGATTTTAGCACGTCGTTGTGGGACGGCCAGAGTTTCATAAAATGCGTGGCTGCGACTGCACAGTAAATGTGTCTGAGGTACTCCATCAGCACTGCTGCACCTCACCTCGCTCACCTCGCCCCTGCTCCGTGTCCTTTCGTGGCCACCACTGGCATAAAAACCACTGGATTTGGGGAATTATCTTCCCTTTAAATCTTATCCTGGTTACAGTGTTGGCGATGGGCTTCGGGCCAAAGCATTGCTGTGTAATGCCCTCTCCAGAGTTTGTAAGGAGTGATCCTGCTCCTTTATGAGACATAAATATCTGGAATATTGCTGCTGTGCAGATCCCAGCAATGTTCATTTGTCTGAGTTTCAGGCTGGGCAACACAAATTTCTTTTCATCTGCTTTGAATTTGCGAGCATTTAATTGATTGTGTGCTTTGAGTCTGAAGCTCTTGATCTGCCTCATCTGTGCTGATCAGTATTTTTTATACTGCATCACATCTTCTCTTATGGGCTTCCTTCTAAGGTATAATTGTTGTCTACCAATCTCTTTATATTTCATTAATAAATAGATTTCCAGCCTTCCTTTGATCAGTCCTGTCATCATTCTCGGAGCTCCTGGGATTTGCACAGTGCAGTTTTCTTAACACAAAGTAACCAACACTGCAGTCAGCAGTCCAGAACAATCTCCACTCTTAATTTATATTCCTTAGGATAGTCCCTACAAAAACTTCTGTGTAATGTGGTTGTGTGGTCCTGATTAACATCAGTAATCCCTGTGACAGAGCTGTTTAATACTCAGCAAACTACTCTATGGGGGAAGGAAGCGAGAAGAGAAATAAAAACTGGAGTAATTTTTGAGTTGTTCACAAGTAAAGACCAATCAGACTTTGCACAAAGGATTTAGAGCAAAGACAACAACACTTTCCAAATCTCCTACGCTTATTTTTTTTTTTTCCTGTGCTTAGGTTGGGTGGAATGTTTGTTCTTTGCATTAGTGGATATTTACATGGGAATGAGGGAGGAAGAGGAGGGAGGGGGACCTCAAAGGAGAGAACCTCCTAAGGACTCCCTGCCCTGAGCAGCAGCCCCGTTGGGGAGCTCAGCATTAAAAGGTGAGAGTTTCATTGCTCCCTTTGCATTTCTGAGCTGTAAAAAATTTTAGAGGGGACTGAAATCTGACACTTTGGAGAGGTCAGACCCCTGAGCAAGGGGACAGGGATAGGGAAATCTCTTCGTGCCAAGGTTTGCACTGCCTCAATGTGGGGTCTAGCTGGGACACCATGTGTCACCAGCGCTTTAAATTCTGAGGGGGTTTGGCAGGAATCTGAGTTAGTGGAACATCCAAAGAGTGCTGTTTGTGCCAGATCCCACTGAGCAGGGAGAGGAATGGATCAGGGTTTGTCCCATGCTGCACGTCAGTGTCCCCACTGCTGAACTTTGGGATGTGGCACACCGGCTTGTAAAAATAATAAAATATGAGAAAGTAGTTCAAGAAACTTCCATTTTTGCAACCTCCTGCACAGATGTATGTCCATGCATAAAACCATAAAGTCATTGAGGGGTTTGGGTGGGAAGAGAAATTAAAGCTCATCCAGTGCCCCTTTCCACTGTCCCAGGTGCTCCAGCCCCAATGTCCAACCTGGCCTTGGACCCTCCCAGGGATCCAGGGGCAGCCCCAGCTGCTCTGGGCAGCCTGTGCCAGGGCCTCACCACCTAGAAATGCCTTATATCCATTTCTATCTGCAGTTCTGGGAGTGGAAAATTTGGTTTTTGTCTGTTGGATCTGCCGTGTGCTGTTCCAGCCACAGCTGGCTTCCATAGCTGACCTCTGAAGATACATGGTCATACTGTGACAGCTCCTCATTTGCCTCCCTGAAAATGCATGAGGAAGCAGCAGGACAAGGGGACTTTGGAATGTCCCTTCCCACAGCATTTCCTGAGCTCTGGCCCAGGGGAGCCTCCCAGCACCATCATCTGCTGTCTGTGGCAGTTGGAGAACGGAGATGGGTATAAAATACTCTCTTTTAGCACTGACCGATGGGTTTCTTGCAGAAAACAGCTGGCTAAGCCAAGGTACTGCCCAGCACCATGGCTTTTTTTCCCTGTTTTCTGGTCTCTTCCTGCTCTCCTGCTTCCTGGCATGTGCAGCTACAATATACGTGAGGAAGGTGACATGTGCGAATTGTTTTCCTTTAAGAGCATCCTGCCTTTTATTGAGATGCATTTGTTACCCTGGACTCCTGAGAAACACCTTGCCCTTTTCTTGTTCTATTTTCCATTTCTGTCTCTTCTTCATCCCTAACTTTATTTTCTCTTTATTTTCCTTCTCCACTTTTCTTTCTCTTCCCATCTCCTTCCTTTTTCTACCTGTGCTCATCCTTCTTCTCATCACTCACTTGATTTAGGGTAAGGAGAGCACATGCGAAGAGAATTGCCATGTACAAAAGTTAAGGATATATATGGGATCCTTCATAATGTGCTTCACTCAGGCTGGGGATAGTGAAAAGGTACGTTTTCCCTGAGCTTGCCAGCAGTGTAAACCATTCAATTGGTAACATAATACGTTTTTATGGTCTCTGTATAGCGATTTTCCATTTAAGTGTAAGTTAAATTGATGAATTCACATAGAGGCATAGAGGAAAGTTTTTCCTTTTTCTTTTGTAGTATAAATTCTCCATGAACACTCCTGCCCTCCATTGTGAGTGGGTTTTCCTCCCAGCCATGCGTGAAATGTGCCCTTAGGTTCTGTTACAAATAGGTTTGCACTGATGTGTATGGCTGCTACGAGCATTATGGCCTTGATCCTGCACTCATTGAAATCAATGGCTACATTCCCCTCCCTGCAGGAGTGGGAGATCAGAGCCTGTGGGTCGCTCTGGGAATACAAAAGACCTCATGGCTTTGTTTTTTGGAGGCTTTTGCATCCCTTCGGTGACAATTGGTTTTTAGCTGGATCGATTCTGCCTGACAGGAGATTGCAGGAAGGTGAGGACCAGCCTCTTCTCCAAGGGAACAAGGAACAGGACAAGAGGAAATGGCTTCAAACAGCTCCAGAGGATGTTCAAGTTGGACATCAGGAAGAATTGCTTCATGGAAAGGGTGGTTAGGAATTGGAATGGGCTGCCCAGGGAGGTGGTGGAGTCCCCATCCCTGGAGGTGTCCAAGGAATGACTGGACCCGGTGCTCTGGGCTGGGTGAAAGGTGGGGATCAGTCACAGGTTGGACTCAATGATCATGGAGGTCTTTTCCAGCCTCAAGTATTCTGGGATCTTGTGACATCCTTGTCTTGTGACACACAACATTCCCATTTCAGCTCTTGCACAGGCAATTACTTGGGAATTTTTCTTCTTAGCTTCTCCAATTACATAGTTTCTAGTTCTGTTCCTGTTGGCTTGGGAGATGTGTTACTTGAGCTGAGACCTTTTCCTTCCATGAAAACTAACTGGCACTGTGCCAGGGGGGGGTTATGGAAATGGGGCCTTCCACAGAAATAGGAGTTGCTGCAGGGAATGGCATTTGTTGGTCACTGGGTAAGAGATTTTCCCAGTAACTTTGTTGTTGGGGTGCCTGTCTTTCCCAGGAAATGTAAAACGTCACCATTTGTGCTCGCAGACAGGATCCAGTGAGAGTTTGAAAGTGTCTGGTCACATTTCAATGGGGCTAAGCTATAATTCACCTGTCTAAAGTACATTAATCAAACTTATGCACTCTGTTTCCTAACAGGGACTCACATATTTATTTTCTGTGCCAGCAGTGCTGCATTTCACAGGAATTCTAATATTGCAGCAGTGGTTAAAGAATCCTCATTTGTATGGATTTGAGCTGCACTTGGCTGAAAGGTGATGTAAGAAGTGAGGGGCTGCATGGTAACACAATATTAACTAAAATTTTGGACTAATTTTTGCTGTGCCCTGTGATGAGCAGATCTTGGCATGTCCATGAACCTGAGTTCCAGAGGATTCATTCACACGAGCCCCATTTTGATGTCCAGGTCACATGAACATGCAAGAAAGGATTAAGCGCATTCTGTGCAAGCACCTGGTGAATCCATTATTATCCAGAATATCCTTCAGCAGCTTCCTGCAATCACTTGAATTTAGAACACAGTGAAGCAATCCCCTGAACTTGGATGGTTTCTTGGTGGTGAGTTGAAGCACTTCATCCGCAGCATCAGGTTGGAGCAGCAGCAGGGGGATGCCATCAGCTGTCCTGGAATCAGGATGTGGATGGATTCCTAAGGATGGTGGTTAATTGCCTTGCCCCTCTACCCCTCAAACAACTGATTAGGGAATGATGAATTCATTCAAACAACCCAAGCAACCTGGGCTGGTGGAAGATGTCCCTGCTCATTAGAGGGGGTGGATGACCTTTAAAGATCCCTTCCAGCCCAAATATTTTATGATTTCCTTGTAATTTGGGCTGACACATTCCTAAAAATGAAAGAAAACTCATGAACGTTTTTCTTGAGACACATGAAACATTTGACTCAGCCCCATTCTGGTCGTGTAGGGTCTCAGGGTTGTCTTCCCCAAAGCTTTTGTGTTGTCTCTGTACCAGAGCCATGAAGGGAAATGGGTCAGCCCTTTGTTTTTAGAGGGAGATCTGAGCTTAGCGGCGCCTTTGGCATATCAATAAAGCCAGCAACAATAAAAAGGAACAGTGTTCATTATACTGCTGTGTGGGGAGTTTCTTTAAGAGTTGGGCCCTAAATGGTTTTTAATCCCAGGATGCACTGATTGTGATAATGTGGAGAGGCAAAGCAAGCATCAGTTATAAAATCATTGCAAATATGAGCGGAATAAAAAACGGTCAAAAGGATCTTGTTACAATTTCTGCTTATTCCACAAGGGTTTAAGGAAAGTAAAATAGGCAATGATTTTGTTTGGGACTTGTTTATGAAAGATTACTTTTTGTATAGGTAAGTCAAAAGGTTAAGGAAGTAAACAGAATTTAAATACAGTCAGTTTTAGTAATTTTTCTGTTGTTTGCCTTAACTGCTTCCTAACATCATAAAAAAGCCTGCAGCACTCAGGTGGAAAGGAAAAAAAATCCTCAAGCCAAGAAGAAAAACCCACACCAAGCTGGCTTAGAGAAGTAAAAGCTGTAAAATGTAAGATATGGCACACCTATAAACTATAATTTTGCTTTTCAGCCAGCAAAAGTGCTGTAGATCTAAAATTACAATAAATCTCCAAATGTCCAGCATTGATTACTTCAAGCTTGTGGCTTTAATGGACAACAGAGCAGCACATTATGATGCCATGATTAAGGAATTGTGGAAAAGAGGGAGAGTGATTTTGGACTTTATTTTGGCACCTAGCAGGGCTCAACGTTACCACAATTATTGGTTTTCTGAAATATGTCCCTATGCATTATTCTGATCAGATTACTTGCATTGCACAATCCTCTGGTGAATAACAGGACAATAGCACAAAATAAATCTCTCTCTGAAATTTAATCTCCATGTCTGTAGACTGGCAAGAAGAACATCCACATCCCTCTGATAAGAAGTTGTATATTTTCCTGAATGGTGGTATATTTTTGTTTTATAATTGTCCTTAATGTAAATTCTCCAGCAAGAAAGCAGTGATGTCAAAGATCTCAGAGGAAGGAAGGGTTGAAATATGGGTAAAGTGTTCCCATAAGCTCAGCATGAAGAAACCCTAATTTTCATAGTAAACTACATGGGCGTGTGAATTTGGTGGCTTACAGAAATCATTAACCTTTCCCCTATTATTGGTTCTCAGTGTAATTTGTTTGATAATCTTTTTCCTCAGTGAATAGCAGTCCAGCTTATCAGCTAATAAAATATCCTCTTGTGCTGCTGCAAGGTTTGGCACAGGGTGGATATGACACAGATGACAGCAGTGCAGAATTACCTGCTCTGTCTGAGGTCCACCTCTACACCAGGGACGGGGAAGGAGCCGATATTTATGGACTGAAGGGTGAGAGTGTGTTTATTATTGCTCATCCTCTGAGCTCCATGGAGCTGGAGAATAATTGTTATTTTAAGAGGGCAGAAAATATGCTGAGTTTTAAGCACTTGCACAGGGTCAGAAATAAACCCTCACAGAAGTGCAGATGTTCCCTAATCCTTGAGGCACCCATCAAAGAGCTTCCAGCTTGCCCTGGGATCAGCATATTTAGACAGGTCCATGGTGGGTTTTGTCTCTAAAACTGAGTTTCCAGAGACTGGTCTTGGATGGGTATCCACCAAACACAGGTGGGAGTTCTAGGACGGATTTGAAGTGGCACCTGAAAGCTGTGTGGGTTTTTGGGAAGTGCTGAGCTTGGTGTCAGGACGGGACCCGGCTCCTCTTGGCTGTGATTGTGCCCCCCTGGTGGTCCCAGCTCAGTCCCAGGCTCAGGCAGTGAGCAGGACATGGTTAGGAGCAGGACACTGCCAGGGGGAGTGTCCAGCTGTGGCAGCACATGGGGCACTCACTGTGTCATCCTTCACTTCAGCAGAGCCAGGTATGAGCCAGAGCTCAATTCACAGGTGAAAATTGGATTTGGGACCTTTTAGTGTCCCTGCCTTGCTTCCACGGGAACTTCCTTGGCTGCCAATGCTGCTGCAAAGGCTCCCAGGCTGGGTGGAGCTCTGGATGTCGCCAGTTTGGGGTGAAGGCGTGTTGGCAAAGGCATGGGTGGAAGTTCACCCAGCAGTGCTTCCACAGCCCTGCCTTTGTTCCTGCTCTGCTATCCGTGCCTTCACTGCTGCCAGTTAAATCCCACCGGAAGAAAATTTGGCTTTTGTTTTGTTTTGTTTTGGTTTGGTTTGGTTTGGTTTGGTTTGGTTTGGTTTGGTTTTTGTGCTGTGTGCCTACTTTACCCAGAATTTGCGGAGATTATTGAATTTGTGTGGTTCAGGACTCAAGAATATGAGTGATGTTTAAGCTAAGATCATCAGGATCTATAAGATGGCACTACTCCAAGGCAGCACCACTCCAGCAGTGCTGTGCTGGTTTGCACTGGTGGAGGCCTCACCTTCCCATTATATCTCTGTCCATACAGAGTAGCCCCTTTTCCTGCATATTTCTCATTCCTCCAAAATTATTTTTTCTCATCTTTCTTTGCTCTATTTTGTTTCCAACAATTGCAATCAGTTTTCACATTTCACTGCTCAGTAGTACTGTAAAATATCTGTTTGGAATAATTTTGCTTACACTACCTTAAAATTTGCAATTAAAACCCTTATTAGTATTGTTTGAAATCTTGTTTATCAGAACTGATCATTAATTTTCACAGACTCTACCCACAGCTGGTTAGTACTTTTTTTCTCTCTTCTCCCCTCACCTGCCTTCTCTTCTGTCTCTTCTTACTGCAGTGATTTAGGCTCTTTCCAGACTTTCTTGTGGCAGCACAGGCAGTGATGCTGAAGTGGCTGTGCCCGTCCCTTGTTGCGTTTGCACAGTGCCACCTCTCCAGATGCACTGGTACCTTACACAAAATGACTCACCACTGTCATTGCTCATTCTAGTGTGAATTAGGTGTATTCCAGACTGGGAAACTCAATCTGAGCTGTTTCCCCAGCGTCATTCTTTAGGTACAGTCTGTGAAGTGGCAGTGATGAAGAACAAGGGTGATGGTGTTCAATTTTACCTCTTCCAGGAGTGCTCTGGTGCCATCCAGAGCAACCATCTCTTCATTCTCAGACTCTTCCAGCATAGGAAAATCCCACCTGATGACATTTTTCCATGTGCAGTGCAAGCAGCCTGGCATTTTTGTAGATGAAATCCTGCTCCTTTGAAAATCCAGGACGGTTTTGGGCATAGAGTGCCAGGATAACAGGGAATGGCTTCAAACTGCCAGAGGACAGAGTTGGGTGGGATATAAAGAAGAAATTCTTCCCTCTGAAGGTGTGGCTGCCACATCAGGGCAGGTTGGACAGGGCTTGGAGCAACCTGGTCCAGTGGAATGTGGGGGAGTGGAATGGGATGGGTTTTAAGGTCCTTCCAACCCAAACCACCCTGTAATTCCATGATCCTATGAAACCAAGGTTTGATGGCTTCCTTTGGACCAGGTGAGGATGTTAAAGCACCTGGTGGGGCTGGGCAAGTTTCAGTGATCCTTAGATTTGTCCAGGATCTATATTGATGTTGTGTGTTCCAGTATTTCACCGTTTCCTGCTGCCTGCATGTGTGAAAGCATCCTGTCCTTGGAGAGTGGGAGCTCTGCCTCATTTATCCCACGGAATAACATTTACCCTGGCAGAATAACATTTATCTGCAGCCAACACAGGTTGGTTATCAAATATTTGTTTGAAATAAAAAAAAACAAACAACAAAACCTGAGGACTTTTGTAGCAGGAAAAGTGCAACTTTGTTGTGTTAGGAAAGGTATTGCAGAGTGAAATGATGCTGCTTAAGGTGGCTGTAAATCATCCTTTCATCTCAACAGGACTGAGTTTCAGGTGCTAAATTTCCAGGAAAAAAAAAAAGAGGAGTTATAAGTAAAAAAAATATATTCAAATACAGATGATTTGACTGCTGCTTGTCTGGTTGTTTTAGCGTATTGCCTTGTCCATGGCAGTGAAAAATCCTAAATAGATAGTGTTTGTAATGATATATTTGTTATCATAGATGTGAGTTTTCAATGAAGGAAGGCAATATATATTCCTTAAAATTATTTTAATATTTCATAATAATACTTTACTGAGCATTAAGGAAGAAATTGAAATTCAGAAGCAGAGGGACAATGTCTAGAAAAAATATTAATGTTGATTTCAGTACTTTGCAGCACTCAACATTAATAACAGCTGGACTTGTAAGTCTATTTCACTGGCAAATACTCAAATCACAGAGAACTGGGCTTAGTTCTGTCATAATTTCTGGTTAAATATGTTTTATAGTACTTAAATTGTTCAAGGTTCTTTGCTAATCTAATTTTCCAAAATACCCAAAGTGGCCTGAAACTTAGAAATTCCCAGCAAACATTTCAGTAGAATATTTTATAAGTTCCTAAAATTAAATATATGATGCTGATGTTTAAAAAATAAATCAGCTCAGGGAAATTAAATGGGTATTTTCAAGATCTTAATTTCCGAAGTCCTAGAAAGATTGAGTACTTTACTTAAGAATAAGGTGATTCAGTGGCAAAGGACACCTGAATTTTAGGCAAACAGTCTTGAGCACAAGAGTCCAAAAACACCATTTAGAAACACCAGGCAATAGGACTGGCACATTGGGATGATGAGAAGACCTTCAGCACAGTCATAAAAAGAAGGGAAAAAAAGGGATAATTTAGCATCAATTCAGAAGCAGAAGTTGTTTGGGTTTATTTTTTTTCTTTTTATTGTGCAACATGCTGCAGTAGGAGCATGTGGAATTTCTGCAGAGAGGGAAAGAAGAAGACCAAGCCAACAGGACGAGGGAAATGACCTTAAGCTGCAGCAGGGGTGCTTGAGGCTGGACATCAGGAAGAATTTCATGGTGGCAGAACTGTCAGGCCAAAGCAGAGGCTGCCCCGGGAAGTTTGGATTGGAGTGCCCACCCCTGGAGGTGTCCCAGGAAGGATGGGTGTGGCACTCAGTGCTCTGGGCTGGGGACAAGATGGGGATCAGGGACGGGTTGGGTTTGATGATCTTGAAGGTCTTTTCCAACCTCAACAGTTCTGGAATTCTTACATGCATGACTCCTCTGGCATTTGAGGATTCATCCTTGAGACTCTCTGCCTCCTCTTCTAGGCTTTGTCTGCATCTATAAATTCACCAAGGCCAGCTGGGAGAGGTTTGTTGAGGATGCCTGGGGATACATGTCCTTGTTATTGCTGCTGAGATTGCTGGGGACATTTCATGCGGGCGGAAAGGGGACACTGGGCAGGATCAGGAGGAAAGAGCACGTGCAGAGTGCCAGGAGAGTTCCTGTGGCCGTGGGAGCATGAAGGAGCTGCCTGTGGGTGGCAGGTGGTAGCACACATCTCCTCTGGAGCCAGAGGAGCTGAGTGGGAAGCCGGGAGACGAGGCTGCCTTGGCCACAGCCCAGCTGGAGCCCAGGAGATAGTTGAGTTCAGTGGCTGGGGATCAAACCTGCAAATGTGGAGCTGCTCTTGTGCCAAAATGCTTCACCTCAACCCAGGATGGCTCAGAGCCAAGGTCCCAGTGACACCCAACTGTCCATGGCTGTGTGTGAGTGGCCTGACACGAGCAAAGTGCCAGTGGAGCTGGTGCTGGCAGTGGTTCCCAGCCCTGCAAGGTCAGGCTGTCACCTGCATTCCTCCTCTGACCTTGTTTCTGTAAAGCTCGGCATGTGCGCTGGGAAAATCTGAAATAAACCACCACGCACAGGGTAATTCCCTCATAATTTGCTCATATTTTTACTTCTTTTCATCACAGGAGAAACAGATGAAAATGAGGGTTGGTTTATCAAGAGCGAAACATCAAACCAATGGCAAACCTTGCCCACATTTGGGCTGTCCACTGAGTGCTCTGTTCCCTTGGCTGTGCTGATTTCCCCAGCTTTGCCTTGCCAGCCCATCATTCCTCTGCTCTGTTTTTGCCAAGGCAGGATATAAACCTCTATTTAAGAGAATCTACCATGCAAAACGAGCTCTTTCTGTGCTTTCTCCCATGTTTATCTTTGGCAGCTCGTTCGTGCCTCGTCCCTGAGTTCAGCTACTCATGGAGCTCATCAGAACCAAACAGGGCTCCTTCCTGTGCTGCCCACCGGACATCCCTTTGTGCTACAAAATGTGGCAAAATATTCCAGCAGGATTTGTGTTTTGTTTTTTCTTTATTTTTTTTTTCTGTAAACACATCCAAAAAGGAAAAAAAAAAATAAAATAAAATAAAAAGAACAATGCAGCACGGCGGAGTCCAGGCAGACAGTTTAACCCTTGGGTCAGCGTGTTTGTATTTCACTTATTGGATTGTTAATAGATTTTCTTCATTTGTGCGAGACATTGTGAATGATGTGCTGAGGCCCTTCTATTCCTTCACCGTGGTCCACCTGTAAGAAGATAGCGTTAAAAGCTGCTGGAGTTTCTACCTCTTGACAACATCCCAGCTGTAGCCTCGCAATAGCAATCCTCCCGTGGCAGTTTTAATTATCGGCCCCGGCGATACCATCAGTAAGTGTGTAATTACGTGTCACTTTCCTGGCTGTTGGGTATGAAAAGTGGAACCAGTGAGATGATGATCGTTGAAGCTGTAGACTCATATTTAAACAATTCAAAATGTGTAACTGGCAGTGTCATTAAACAGAGAGAGTCTGACCCCAGCTGTCAGTTACTTTTCCTTATGCAGATTTTTTTTCATGCTGTCTGTCAAAAGAGCTCCATGGGCTGAGATGGGACGGGAGAGGCAGCGGAATGCAGGAGAGTTGCTCTCCTCCTCTCCTGCCAAGGTGGTCTTTTACCCTAAATAAATATTGCTGGAGAGATTGCAAATAAACGTGGGACAACTCAGGAAATTATACAGACTTTGGTGATGAATAAACAAAGAAGAGACTATCAAACACAAAGTCGACTGTTCAAAAAATATGAATAAAATGGGACTCATTAGCCTGAACTTAAAGAACAAGGCTTATGGTAATTTGGGGGATTCATTACTGAAGGATAAAAATGGAATCATTTTCATTTCTTCTTTTCCACTAAAATTTTTTTGAAGCCGTGACACATCAAGAAATGACCTGAAGGTTATTATTATTATTATTTAAATCCATATATGTACACACGCACATATATATATTTATATATATGAGAGTGACAAGCATGCCCATGCATACATATCTTACGTATCTGCATGAGTAAAAATTTTTGAATATTGCCCTCAAAAATAATCATTATAATATGGATCCCTTTCACTTTCACTTCAAAGTCAGCAATGTTTAAAGTGTGCAAAGTACCAGAAACTTGTCTCCTGGCCAATATATGCTAAACAGATGGAAAAAATAAATATATGTGCATAGGAGTTGGCAAGTAAAGAATATTTTTTTCAGTCAATTGAGTCAGAAATTTCTAAAATGACAACTCTGCTGTATGAAGACAGGCACAAGTGGTTTGACTGGGAATTTGGGGTTGGCATGCCAAGAGTTAATTTTGGAAAGACGAGGAAATAAATGGAACAGTACTTAGAAAAAAAAATAAAAATAATAAAAAATAAAAGATTGGAAGTTAAACAAACACTAAACTGTAAAGACAGAGAAAAATGTTTCTTTATTTTTAAAATGTTTACACTTCTCAGAATAAACCCATAAAACACCTTAATTTAAAGCTTTGGAGTTCACATGGACTCCAGCAGCAGCAGTAGTGGAACAGAGGCACGCTGGATGTTTAGCCTTTGAAAAAGCACAGCATCAACACTTGCTTTTGCAGATTTTAAAGGGAAATAGATTCATTTTGTGAGAGTATGTGCGTGTGCGTTTCTGTACAGATCTGTATATAAAAGCTTTGCATATATTTCTTGTTTCAAAGACAATGCCACAGAGCAGCGCATACAGGAGTGCTGGCTATATTAATTGCAGCAGTACTTTCATACTTGAAAGTAATAAATAGGCACATATTAAATCCTCTAAGGATTAATTTGTATTTTATCAGCTGTGAAAAGGGCAATTTTTTACATATCCAGACTTAAGAGGTAGTCCTATTAGACCTTCATTGGAAAACAAATTCTGCATATATTTTGTACCAGGGCTTTTTATTTTCTTTCTTTTACTCCCTTTCCCTCTTCCCCCCTGCCTTTTTAAAAGGCTTCCTCATAGCAAGTGGTTATGTAATGCAAGGCTGGGCGGGGAATGGGCTATGGTGTTGTGGACAGACAAACTCTGCCCCAATAAATTTGATAAATTCAGGTGAGTGGCCAACAGAAACCCCCATGTCCAGTACCTCCCATTTGCCTGGCATTTTAAATATCCACTGCTTAAGGTCATGCAGTTTTTGACCCATCCATACTTAAAACCTAGCAGGTCTCTTCCAATCTCTATTTAAATATTTTTTTTTTGCTGTAGCCCCTAATGAAGAGGTGCAGGGGAGCCCCCCCCGGCAGGAGCCGGTTTTTGCATGCCAAACAACATTCCTCTTTGTCTTTCATGGAGCCGTCTGTAAGGTGGAGGATTTTCAAGTTCTGTGTCTGTCCTACTTGCATGTTAGCTGCAGGCAATGTGCATCACAGGGAGGAGGCAGTCCCTTGGGGAGGCCCCACTTTTCTGCATTTAGTTGCTTGCTTTGAAAGCGAAGGATGCTAAAAAAATTAGCTCTTTTCGGAGTGTGGGATGAGTCGTGCACAACAAACAGACTCAGAGTTGAAGGATCCTGTGTTACTTTTTTTTTTTTTTTTTTTTGTGTGTGTATGTGTTGGAAGGCAAGTTAGGATTTTTAAAGAAGCACTGCACATTTTATTTATTCCCAGAGTCTTGAGGCACTTCTAACAGATGTGGGGTGTTTGAGCTCCTGTGTGTGAGTCTGTAGGTGAGAAGGGACTTGGAGGAAATCAGCAAATTCTTTGCAGAATTTGAATCCTTAGAGAATCATTAAAGTTGGAAAAGATCTCCAAGATCATCAGGTCCAACCTCAGTTCCTGAGCTCTGCCCTTTAAGCTTGGTTTTCCCCTGGCTTTCCCTTGTGAGGTTTGTCAGGGCAGTTCAAATCAGTTGGGGTGCACTTGCTGCTGCTTCCCAGTCTGGAATGTGGGAGGTCAGTGTCCTCAGAGCCCCTTCCAGCTCCAGGCTCCACCTCACTCCAAGGTTTCTCTAGTCCAAAAGTCCACAAAAGCTTTCACTAACCCCTTTTTATAGGGAGGAGCAATTAGAATGCTGATTTTAATCCTCACAAGTGATTTTCTCTAAGAGCTTGAAAGTTTTCCTAAGCAGCATAAGATGGATGAAAGATCACCAAGCATTTTTGTTCATTTGCTTTTCAAAATGGCCTGCATATTTCCAGTTCATCTGAATTCTTCTTTTATGGAATTGATGACAGTCTGGGGAAAAAAAAAAATTGGTTTCTATGGGGTCTTGAAACAAATCTGCTGTTATCGTCTGTGCTTTGCCTGGGTGCTCCAGGAGTATTTGAATAGTAAAGTGGTTTTAGACAAAGCCATGGCCACAGGAATGGTGACCCCAGAAACTGTTTGAGCACTGGGACAGCTCAAGGGCTGCCCAGTGAAATCCCTGTGTTCCAGTTGGGACCTTTGTTTCTCCTCTCATTGTCAAATCACCCAAACTCAACGCTCACTGATGGGACCCACTAAATAAGACAAGAGCATCACTGTGACCCCTTTTACTGTTAACTGTGAAACCAAAATTCAGAGCAGTATCTTGCTAATCATAGCAGGCACTCCAGGATTTTCTGCTTTTCTATTTTAAAGCAGTATCCAAGCCTGGTTATGGGAAAATATCTATTTTTGCCTTATGAGACCAGCACAACCACTTCTGTTTTGGTATCAAAAGAATAAAACCAAGCTTTACTACAAAGATAGTAATTTTGGATATAGTGGAATAAAATCCAGAGGAGTGTGGAGCCAGGGGAGCATTTCCTATGTATGATTTCTATAAGGAAGGGGAGCTGCAGTAAGGCATGTTCTGCTGTGGAAGTGCAGCCTGCTGTCTCCTGACTTCAGCACCACAGGAGGTTTAAGTTGGATATTTGGAAAATTTCTTCATGGGAAGGATTGTCCAGCCCTGGCACAGGTTGCCCAGGGGAACAGTGGAGCCACCGTGCCTGGAGGGGTTGAAAAGCCTTGCAGATGTGGAACTTTGGGATATGGGTGAGTGGTGGCCTTGGATTGCTGGGGAATGTTTAGACCTGATGGTGTTAGAGGGGCTTTTCCAACCTCAACTATTCTGTGATTCGCTGTGCTTTCTTCACAAACTTATTTTCCTTCTATTAAATTGGATGAAATTTATGAGTGCTTTAGGACAAAATGTAAAACTTTTTTGACTTTATCAAAGAACAATATTCAAGTAGCCAGGACTGAGAGCTGTGCTGGGTAATTTCTATGTCCCAGTGCTCCCTCAGTGTCTGCTCCTCAATGGGTGTTTTCCCTTCCTGTCTTTGCCTCCCTTCTCAAAGCCATGGCTTTTTTCTCCCTCTGCCTTTACTCTGAGTAGAGCGAACTGGGATGACTCATGTTGAAAAGAACAGAAAAAAAAATCACTTAATATCGAAAACTATCTTGAAATTATGAAGCAGGAGATGTACTTTGCTTATCACAGTGGAAACCTATTAGACAAGTACCTTTGGTGCATGGAAAATATATGCTTTTAACAGTTTTAATCCTTTATCAATTATTCATATGGGAAGGTTTTCCTGTATTTGTTCAGTATGTTGGATGGAATAGCAAGCACGACTTTATTTGTCTAACAGTTTTGTTCCAACTGTATCCGATAAGACATTTAACACCCCCAAACATATTTAATTTAAGAAATAAAGAGCCATTCTTTCTGTGGGGTTTTCCACATCATTCTTCTTTATTACACCAGGTTTTGCTCATCATACCATGTTCCTCCTCAGAGGACAGAGACAAATAACTGTTCCCCACAAGGACAATGTGTGTGTTGAATGCATTTTAAATGCTGCACTTTGTTATGATTGCAACCAACATTTTAAATATGCTGCAATCAAATTCCAAAATGACACGAGAAAAATGACATCAGAGAATAAATCTATTTGGCTGCACAGGCAACAGGAATGTTGGAGCTGGAACATGCTTAGCTTGAAAGTTAAAGATTGAGTACAATGTTTATTTTATTTGCTTAAGAGAGGCAAGGCTAATTCATCCCTGTTGTGGAAATCAATGGATTACAGTATAAATATACTCCTCAAATATATTTGTCATATTACATGAGTTAAATAGCATTACCTAAATAGAGTTTAGCTTTTAAATATCACATGAGATTACTGATTTGCTTTTACATTGTGCTAGGTTTGTTTAAGCTATTCCAGGGTCTCACCCATGGCATACATAGTAATTCTGCCTGTGGAATTCTAGTCTGGAAGAGGGAAATCAAAGTCAAATGAGCTTCCTAGTGGAAGCTGGAAAGTCGTACAACTGGCAAAGCCTGGGATAGCTGATGTAGGATCATTTTGTTGCTCCTAAATGTGCTTCCAGCTGGGCTGGAAAGTCCCTGGAGTGGTCATTTACTGTATCATGGACTCTTGCCTTGTGTTTCTTACAGGTTTAGAGGCACATGAGCCCCTGCATGAAACATCTTGGAGCATAAAAAATGTCCCATGCAGCTTCTTGATAGGAATGGTTCAGGTTTTGAGAAGGAAACATTTTTATCCTAGTAGGATCATCCATCCCTGGAGTCTATTAAATTCTTCAGGAGTTTCTGGGACGAGCCATGAAGTTTTCTGGCTGTGTTTTAAGATATTGGCTCCTGTTAATAATGGTATGAATATTCCTTATCCGTCTTCTTGAAAAATTCCCCATTAAAAAAAAAATTATGTCTTACATACAAAGTTTTAAAGTGACTGTGGCTGAGATGATGGATTTAGTTTGTCTTACGTGAAAAACAACAACAACAAAAAAGGTAGGAAATAAAGTGGTATTTAAAAATGGGATTTGCTTGCCTTCAAAATTGTAACTGTAGTTTTCTCCAAAGGATTGGAGCTGAGCAGGTGTTGCCTAGGTAGGAAAATTTCACTTAAAGGTCTCTGAACTGTCCCAAACTGAAGTCCATTCTCATCCATAACGTAATTTAGCCCTTGACAGATATATAGAGCTCTTGGAGCTTTCTGTTCTTCACAAAATCTCCTGAGCTTCAAGTCTCACTGACCAGATGGGTTGTAATTTGGCCTCTGACATGGCACAGTCCTGCTGGAGGGTGAAAATTACCTGAACTGGCCAACACTGAGGTCACACTCTCGTCTCCTTAAAGTCATTTTCTTTTCTCAGGCTCCTGCCTCCCATTTCCCAGCACACAGAGCTCTCTTTTCTGCATTTTGAGCAGTGCACAGGAGTGAGACGTGGAATATTTATCCCTTCGGAAGTCAGATATTATAGTTAAATGTCTTAAGCCTCTGCTTCACGTCAGTCACAGGATTGATTTAGCCTTAGTGATATCTGACTCCATGAGTAGGAAGCTGAGATTGCCCTGTGTAGGGTAGATTGGAACACTTTGTACTCTGTCAGGTGTCAGAAACTGCATAGAAATGTGCTTAATTAATGAGAGCCTTGAGTGCTTTTCCAGGCTGAGAGTTTGTGGCAGAGCAAAAGGGACAGGTGATATTACAGAGGGGATCTGCTGCAGGCTGCCCAGCCAGGAGGATGGGATGAGACCCTCCACAGGCAGGAGCAGCCTCACAGTCACAGGTCCTGCTGCTCAGGAGGGACTTCACCTCCCCATTTCTGCTGGAGGGACAACACAACACATCAGGGGAGGAGATTGTCCCCTCCTGCTGCTCTGTGCTGCACCAGCCTGGAGCACTGGAGCCAGCTCCAGGCTAACCAGCACAGGAGGGATGTGGAGCTGCTGGAATGAGTCCAGAGGAGGCCACAGAGATGCTCCAAGGGCTGGAGCCCCTCTGCTCTGGAGCCAGGCTGGGAGAGCTGGGGATGTTCACCTGGAGAGGAGAAGGATCCAGGGCGAGCTCAGAGCCCCTTCCAGAGCCTGAAGGGGCTCCAGGAGAGCTGGAGAGGGACTGGGGACAAGGGATGGAGGGACAGGACACAGGGAATGGTTTCCACTGCCAGAGGGCAGGGATGGATAAATGGGATATTGGGAATTGGGAATTGTTCCCTGGGAGGGGGGGGCAGCCCCTGGCACAGGGTGCCCAGAGCAGCTGTGGATCCCCTGGATCCCTGGCAGTGCCCAAGCCAGGTGGGACAGTAGGAAGTGTCCCTGCCCATGGCAGGGGTGGCACTGGATGATCTTTATGGTCCCTTCAATGCCAAACCATTCTAGGATTCTGTGATTCCATAAACAAACACTTACACCTATTTTCCATGCTTTTTTCCCCTTTAAATAAAAATGGAATAAAGATATTTTAGAAGAATCCCAACCACCTGTCACATTCCATTAAACTGTTCCTTCCTCAGGCCCTCATGCCTGAGCAGGTGGTGTAAATAAACTGTACTTAGGATGAAGTTAGGGACATTTTTCTCTTGTAAACAACAAAAGCCACAGATATTTTTGTGTTAGCATTTTTCCTTCCTTCTCTCTCTGGACTGGACTGAGTTCTCCTTACTGCTTGGACATCTATCCGAGCTCCAAAACAAAAGGAAGGGAAAAGATATATGGAGTGCATCTAATTCTGCGATTTACTGCCTTTCCTTCAGTTAGTTGAGAACAAGGGATTGCTTCTGACTGTTTTTCTCTCCAGGAGAAGTTTCCTTTGCTGGGTCATCCGTGCAGCCCTGGCACGGTGTCCCTGTGGCGCGGTTGTACCAACAACCTCCAGGTCAGCAGCATGTCTTGCAATGAACAGAATTTACCCTTTCACCTTCACATCCCCCTCCACTCCTGTATACAGCATTTATTTTTTTTTCCCACAGCAGAAGTCAATTTTTTACAGGTGCGAAAAGGAGCCTTTCATTTTCCCCATCTTAGGGAAAAAAGTTGGAAAAAATACGCTTTCCTTACTGAAAGGCAATATTTTGCTTTTAGCACTACTTTATGCGCAGCGTTTTTTAGCTCCTCTAATCTTAAATTCAGTACATGAATGGATGGATAATTTCCTCCCTGTCAGTTTTTTCGTGCCTCTGAATTATTTACTACCCCCACAACTTGTAGCTGTGAGTCCACTTATTCCTCGTTGAGCCGTGGCCGTGCGAGGAGCTCCTGTTCTCCCGCTGTCCTGGGAGAAGCATCCTCAGAGGGGTGCCCAAGCAGGACCCCCCCATCACCCTCCAGAACCAAGTCCTTAAGCAGCACAGCCTGGATCCAGCTAATTTGTCTTCATCATTCATATCTTCCCAATCCTGAATCATTTTGGTTGCCCTCCACTGCACCTTTTCAATCTCTACAATGTCCTGCCTGTAATATAGTGACCAGAATTGCACACAATATTTCAAATATACTCCCACTAATGTCTTATATAAAGTAGTGCCTGAATAACTTGTGCTGATTTATAATCCTTACAAATATATATATTTGTTTAGCTGCTGTTGTTGGGGTTTTTTTATTGCTGCCAAACATTGAACATATGTCTGGTGGTCTGAAGGCCTGTTAAAGACAACGAATGAATCACATTTTCTGCATGACAAAAGAAAACACCTTTATTTTTTATCATTGTCGAGCTTGAGTGGTGATATAAGATAAATTGAAACAACAAAAGGAAAAGAGAGTTTAGGAAAGTCAAGTAATAAGGTATCAGGTTATAAATGAAGTCTTCCAGTGCCTGAAGTTAAAAAGGATCCACAGGCACTTCACACTTCTTAAAAAACAAATAAATCGCCCAACAGGGTGGTGCTAACGTGGTCCTGCTTAGAGTACAGAAGCCTCTCCCACCCCTTGGGTGTGGAGAATCTGACAGAACATAAATAGGAATTTTTCACTGGCTTCAGCTGTGGGAATATGCTGTGCCACGTGTGATGCTAATGCACAGAGCAACCCTGTTTGGGGTGTGGGTGATGCTCCATTCCTGATGGTGTCAGGAGTTATAGTTTCTACATGTAAATGAATTCCCAGCAGTTGCTTTGGATCTGCTGGGTAAGGTCCTGGCCTTGGTTTTGGAGGCATATGATTAATATTCTGAAGTAATGCACTTTGATAATGTTATTTACAGTGAAAGGGAATTGTGTGCATGAGAAAGAAGCAGTACATTGCCAGAAGATCTTACTTTAAAATGTACTAAAATGTCTCCCATTCCCAAACAAGCCAAACCCAGGATTATAATTTTGTATAAAACCTGAAAAAAACCCAAATGCAAGCATGGTCAAGGTGAAATTACCATGGGAGGATGCTGGGAATGGCAGACCACAGAAGACCAACAAGAATTTCATCTTCAATTGATGCAGCAAGGTTTGAATTCTGCTTGTTTCCAGTTTGAAAAATTTTTGATGGCTTCCACCTGATCCAGGCTCCACTCTGCAGCACAGGTGACCTGCATTAATGGCCTGCTCTTCCCAAGACATCACGCTGCTATTAATGCATTGTCCCAGGTTCTAGCCTGGCTGGTGGCCATTACTGCCAATAAATAATAGCTCTTGTTCCAACCACTCCTGTGAAGATCTGGGGACATGAATTTCATGTGTGCTACCAATGTAGATCGAATGTAACCTTGACATTAATCAGACAGGTGGAATTTAAGGCTTCCCCAGTTTTTTTTTCAGTGCTGCTCTCCTAACAAATTGTGGAGTTCTTCTGCAGTTTTCTGGCCAGCTAATGTAAAAAAAAAAAACAAACAACAACAACAAAAAAACAACAACAACAAAAAAAAAACAACCAAAACCAAAAACCCACACCTCCCTTTTCCCCTTATTGCTTGTTTTTTTTTAAATTATTTTTATTTTTAATCACATTTACTTTTAAATATGATCATTACCATATTGACAAACACCTCTGCCTTCCCAGCGCTCTGCCGCATCCTAAACGGGCTCCCCTTTTCCAAGAGCAAACAACAAATGGAGCAGACCTTTGAAGAAACCCACCCCCGATTAATAGTTAATGATGGCTCGGGAGAAGGAACAAAGCCCGTGCGGTGTGAACATGGATTAGCCCTTTTATAACCACGGCCGAGCAGTTTGTAGGAGCGCCGATGCCCGGGAGCAGCCTGCTGTGCCCACCTGCCGAGACCAAGGTTGGGCAGCGGGCTCGGCGCGGGGGTCCGGGGGGTCTCTGCTCCCCAGCTGCCCCCCTCTCCCAGAAAACAACCAGCTGGTTGATGCAGGAGCATCCCCTGCCGACCAGCGCCTGGCAACCATCGCTTCTTGCCAAGGCGTTATCCCTCCGTCCTCTCTTGGCTCTGGCGTTGAGCTTGGCCAAGGTTGATGCCCGGCACGAGGCTCTGGGCCCCATTTGGGTTGCACTACCATTGGCTGCCGAGCCAAAACACTGAGATCATCAGGGCACGTCTTCAGCTGGTGCTGATGAAGCTCAAAGCCGAGGCAGCGCTCTGGAGGTGAAATTCTTCACATCCCCTGACCCTCTTCCAGAGCCCTCCTTCCCCACGCAGAATATTTCAAGTTTAGGGCTTCAGATATTTCTATTAATAAATTACTATGCATCATGTCAAATTAGCATTGCCATTACTAAAAGATTAATAGCGACAATGCGTTGTGGCACTCCATTGCTTCAGGGTAATTTTCTTTTGTTCATGCTTTGGCATAATATTGTAGAGCAGAGCGGCAGAACTATGGAGCATAAATTTAGGCGCAGCCCCTCAGCAGAAGAGGCAATCCTAATCACAGCAGAGGGCCAGCAATTAGCTCCCAACCTTCTGGGAGCATCCCGGGGTGAGCGCCGCCTGACATCCCTCACACTTCTCACAGGACAAGACAGATCCCGACGTTTACATGTTTTTATTTACTAAGTGCTCGGGAGGAATAAACAAGGATAATTTGCATATGAAGCCTTTTTATTTGAGCCCTTGAGTAATTGGCGGGTTAGCAGTGGTGTGTGCACTTAAGTGTACATCATGCCGGCAGCAATCTTCCCTTCCATAAATTCTCCATCCTAACTGGAGTTTACAGGGGGAGAAATCACTCTGGTGCACGGATCCCTTTCCATGGTGCTTGTAAAAAGGAGCAACTTTTTTTTTTTTTCCCTCAGCCTCCTCGGGCAGGGCCACGACAACAAAGCAATTAAACAAGGTGGCTCAGTGGCTGTGATTTGAAATAAAGCGTGGGAGGTGCCATGTGGCATCATTCCATCTCGAGGATGCACACAAGGATTCTGTACCTGCACTCTAATGACGGGCAGGGAGAGGAAAAGCATCTAAATCTGATTTTGAGACACTGCCTTTTTTTATTTTTTACTGGTTTAACAAATGGCTTTCACGAGTGAAATTATTGTGTTATCATCTCTTTGGCTTCATGCTGGATACATCCAGGAAAATATCTTCATGATGGCTCTGTTTCTTGCTTAAATATCAAGTATTGGTATTTTTAATGTTTTTGTAAACATTATATATTTTAATACTTGAGAAAATGTATCTCATAAATAAGCTTTATTATCTGTCAAAAAGGATGAAAATATAACTTTACATTTCTGTTTTAAAGTAATTTTAGTGCCTATTAGCTATAAAGTAACAGTTATATATAATTTAGAGTATGTAGTCACTCGAAACAACTTGACATTTTCACACAAACACAGAACCTTAATAATAGTCTTGGGATTTCATTGGAAGTATACACCACTACAGGATATTAAAATAACTTATGGTGCACTGTAATTCTTGTTTTGTATTTGTCCAAGTAGTTTTGAAGCATGCTATAAAGCAGAAAAATAAAAACCTAAGCTCCAAAGTCAGCTAAGCTGCATTCTTAAAGTTATAGCAGTCTTTTCATATTAAGTATGATTAAACCAGCTGACATTTCTCGTTGTCATCTTTCTCTTCTCCCTTCCTATTAATATGCTGTGCTTAAAATGTAAATGCTGTGCACATGGCATTTTTTATTTAAAGCCCTTGCAATTGTTTACTTAAAATAATGATGCTGATTGTATGCATTCAGGGATCGGAATGAGAGCCTGAAAACAGTAATTTACTTGTTGATCTCAGGGTAAACTCCAGGTTTGTGCAATGGAATACTTTCAGCACTGAAATGCTGAACTCAGTCAGCTCCAGAAGCCCAGTGATGCTTCTTCCCATTGTTCTGTATCCAAGTGAAAATCAGAACCACTGGAGGTTCACCAGTCTCACCAGTTTCTTCTTGAAACGAGGTGGAAATTAAAAAAAAAAAATAAAATCAAATGAACAACTCCCATAGATTTTATTTTTTTACATAACCCAACAGAATTCACAGTGATTGAAATTTGCCCAATTTCCAACTTGTTCTTTTAATTGTAATTGGAGTGGCCTGTGGGTAGGGATTAGGTGAGTGTACAGATGTGCACAAAAATTAATATGGACTTGGAGGAATGGCTTCATCGCCATAAAAGGGCCGACCAAATGTTCACAGATGGAATTTGAGTGGACCCTTATTGAATAAGCTCGTAGGGCCCACTTGGGTCATTTCTGCATCAATCTTTTTTGGTCTATTTGGAAAAGGCACAGCTCAAGCTTTTTCCACAATAATTATTCTCATGCCTGATCCATTAATTTTTAAATTTGCTTTAGGGTTGACTTGTGACAGAACCACCACTATCAACAGGAAAAAATTAAAATGCAGTTTGGAGAAGGTTGCGTGTGGCTACGTTGGCTTTTTACCTTCCTTACTACAGTATGGTCAAACAAAATAATTACATGTATCAGTATTTTATCCACACGGAATGCAAAAATCTTGCATATAATAGAAGGTCTTGCTCTGTCAAAAAGCTTTCAAAACCTGGTCATAATTGGGGTGTTTGACATCATGAGGGAATCTGGCGATACAAAAGGAAATAATTTTAAAATATTACAGCTATTTTGTCCCTTTCCCTTCTCTCCTGCCCTAGTGTTTATTTTCAAGGCCAGGTCAAACAGAACTTGGAACAACCTGGGACAGTGGAAAGTGCCCCTGCCCATGGCAGGGGTGAAACTGGTTGAGCTTTTATACTCCTTCCAACCCAACCCATTCCATGAGTCTATGATCTCTTTTTTATTTAGATACAAATACAGCTTAGATATAGTTTAGATATATATAATTTAGATATATTTACTTTGAAACTGCTTGATTTATAAACATGCATATGAAAAACTAAATCCAGAAGTTTTTCTTTTCATACCTTTCTTCCCAGGAATTTCACTGAATTTGTACACAGCAGAGGAGAGCAGGAACAAAATGGAATCATTAAACTGTGAAAAATGGAAACATTTGTAACAACAAAATAAAGCTGATGGAAGACATATTTCAGCAAAACTGGTTTTAAAAGTTTTGATGGGGTTTAGAACCACCTGTTCCATGGAGTGAGGATGGATCATGGAATGGTTTGGGTTGGAAGGGACCTTAAGGATCATGCAGTGCCACCCCTGCCATGGCAGGGACACCTCCCACTGTCCCAGGTGCTCCAACCCCAATGTCCAACCTGGCCTTGGGCACTGCCAGGGATCCAGGGGCAGCCACAGCAAATCTGGACAAACACCTCAGAATAGTGGATGAATTAAGCAACTCAGGTTATGATTTTGAGGGGGTTAAAAGGACACACGTGGTCAAATGTCTCTCAAAAAGGTGGTGGAAAAGAGAAGAAATGGACAGCAGCTACCTAAAAAAAATGGCTAAAAATCCTTCATTTCGTTTTGGTTTGTTTTGCTTTGTTTTGTATTGGTTTTATTTTGGTTTGCTCTGTTTCGGTTTGCTTTGGTTTGTTATATTTTGTTATTATTTTCTGGACATAAGGAAGTAGAAAAAGATTTATTTAAGAAGAATACGTTTGATGTTGACATTCCCAGCCAGCTGTTTTCTCCAGACTGGGAGATTCACTTAACCTGGGCAATTTGAGAACAACAGATAAATCTGGAAGAACAGAAAAAGGACTCTGCACAACATTCCATCAAATCCCTCCCTGAAAATCAGAAATTGCCCATTTGCAGGTGGAAAAGAGACAGATACTTCTCTTTCTTACGCCCTAGGATATTTCTTTTTCCAGCTAATCTTTTACTGCCAAGCAGGAGGAAGAAGCGTCTGTGTTAGCAAGAGCTAGGTTGGATTTTTGAAGCTCCAGGTGTTTGGTGTATCCCACCAAACTCTGTGGGAGCTGCAGGTCCCTGGTGTATCTGGAAAAGCAGCTCCTGGTTGGTTTTTATGGGGAATGTGTGCTAATATTATCCGTTAAAGATGATTCTGGTGCCATTGTACAGAGGTGGTGTCAGAAATAGAAATCTGGCTGCTGGAATTTGGAGGCAGCTCTGAACTGAATTTTCCTTTTGCTTCGCTTTGCTCCTTTTCTCTCCTTCATGCTTTTTTATAGCTTCTAGTTGAGGTTTTATGGTATTGTTGGGCATTTTTACATGCTGAAATACATGGAAATTTATAAATAAATAAAGCAATTCTGGAATTAAAAAGCACAACAATATGAATCACCTGGCTGTGGAAAAGGTGAGTAAACAAAAACTTGCTTCGCCTCTCTCTGTCTGGGATATAATTTCATAATGTTTAAAAAACCTTTTTTTTTAAATTATTTTTTTTAACTGGGGCGCATCTAAGTAGCTGAGCAAGAGGGAGAACCATTAGAATATTTGATCAAATAAATAGGCAGAAGGGATAGAAAATTGAAGTGCTGGACGCCAGCAGGAGTGGGATAAGAGAGCCCACTTCTCTGTAGTTGCAGTTTGTAGCTCCTAAAGGCAGCAGGTAAATAAAGGAGCACATGGAACCAGGAGCAGCTCCCCGTGGGACTGCAGATGACATTGTAACAGATGACTCCAGATGACAATGTAAGAGGAGGAATGGGGAGAAATTATATTAACAAACTGTAGTCGATGGTTATAATAAGATTTGAACTGCTGAATAACCGAACCTGAAAGACCAACATATTTTTCAAGATGGTTTAGAAGGATCCCACGATTGAGTGTGTCAAAAGCTGCAATTATGTCAAGAAGTATTACAAAGGATGGATTCACAACATCAGCTACAATAAGTGTATTATTACAAATCCTGATCATCAGAGATGGAAAAAAATAAAAAAACAAACCAAACCAAAAACAAAACTGCAGTGAAACTTTTGTAATAAATTACATCCTTAAAATACGGGCTTCATGGCTCTTCTTCTCTCCTAATAGTGATAGAAAAAAGCAGATTTAAATCTGTTTTACTGATTACTGGAACATATGGGGATTTAAAAATCCATTTAATACAGTTACTTTTTTAGAGTTTCAGATAGTCATAGGGGATGGCAATACCTTTATGATATTTTCAATATGGGAACTTAGCAGAGAAAAGAGGTTTTTTTCTCAGATATTGGCTCCAAGGGCTGTGCTGTTGGATAAAGGTTTTGCTTCCCAAATTGTAAGACTGAGAGTGAATCACATGAAACTATGGATTTTTTTGTTGCTGTTGTGGGAAGAGGTTCTATAATAAGTCTATCAGTTTTCTGGCATAAATTTGTCAGGGGAATAAATGTGTCTAATACATATTTTTGATGATTGATAATGGTTTTCCAAGTCTGCTAAATAAGGAAGTAAGACATTTTCTTTTTATGTTTAAATGATGGGAAAAATAGACTGGGTGTTATAAAACAGCAAAAATATTATTAGTTCAGAGGGTTTGGAAGTTCTGAAAATTTTAGCTACATTTAGTGGAGTTTCTAGTTTTGTGGACGAGGACTACAACGTGCTGAATAACAATAACTTTTTTAAAATTTTTCTGACTCTCACTTGCCATACACAAATATTAAGTGGTTCAAGCACAAGGTCTCCCTAACTCAGCTCCCAAACTAAAATAAAAAATCCAATTCCAGAACATCATAAATCCAAGATTCAGTTCTTGGAGTTTTTTTAGCCAAGTCTATTAGGGACTTGTAAATCCTGTTGTCCATATTATTGGTTTTGCTGTTTCTACCCCACATCTTCCAGTGGGGAGTGAGGGATTAGTCCATTGAATGTCTAAATACAGAATAAGAATAAAAATAAAGAATGCTTTTGTTTTGAAGCCCTTTGGTGGGATATCCAGAAGCAATTTGACACCAGGCTGATGGAATGACAAATGAAAGGTGGGAATGTGATGGCAGAATCACAAAAAAAAAACAACCAACCAAACAAAAAAGTTGGGAAAGACCTCCAAGATCATCAAACCCAACCTTCAACCAGCACCGCTGTGTTCACCATCACCATACCCCCAAAGTGACAAACACCTGCACCTAAAGATGCAACGTGCATCTTTAAATACCATCAAAATTCTTGCTTTATTTGAACCTGAATTTAACATTTGTTTTGATCCCCTTTCCACCTCTTTTGCCTGAAAATTTATTTCTGCTGAACTTGCAGTTTTGATAGCCTGCAGTATGTGAAGCAGCTAAATAAATAGAATTTGCAAGAGCACTGGATGAAAAAAAATCTATCTTAATTAGATGCTTATTGAAATCAAGCACAAACTGCATATGAAACATGATTTCAAAACAGAAACAAATATTTTTTATATTTATAGGTACTCAGTAATACATATATCTATTGCCAATATCATGCACAGCTTTTGGGGAACAAATAGGAAAATGGAGATTGCTGCTGACCTTGGAGCTTTGAGCTTTTCTAAAATGTCTCAGATGATTGCAAAAAACTATAGTAGAGTCATTTTGCAGCAGTGCAAAACTTTTTGCTCCTTGAAGTTTGTGCACGAAGAATGATGGTGAACAGGAAGGGGGAACATCTCCTGCACAGACCCAGGTTTGTGCTGTTTCCAGTCCTTCATTTTTGTCATTGCTGTCCTGTTTTATTTAGCAAGAATCCTTTTCTTACTGTCTGATATGATGGGATAAATAATATAATATTCAGTGTTGGATTCCAAGACTTGGAATTGATATTCTTTGTCATCCATGTTCTTAACTTGTGAAGAGTCTTACAGGGGGGAAAGCCTGAAAACTCAGTATTTTACATTTTAGAAAGGTGCATTTCTGACGTGGGAGAAGAGAACTCGAGTCAAAAATTTAAAAAAACCAAAACAACTATTATCTGAAAAATAGCAAAATGTTGTAATGGAAAAAGGGGGATGTGAACCTTGAGAAATGTTATGTTCATGGATTTGACAGATGGACCACTTGGCGGATATGGGATTGGCTGAATGGTCACACTCAGTGGATGTGGTGCCACTGTCCAAGTGCAAACCAAGTGGTGTCCTCGGGGGTCAGGACTGGGACCAGTGCTGTTTGACACCTCTGTTGGTGTTCACCTTGAACCAGTGTGCCAGTAACACTGAGCTGTGTGGAGGGAAGGGATGGGGCATCCAGAGGGACCTGGAGAGGCTGGACCTCATGGAGGTCAACAAGGCCAAGTCCAAGTTCCTACAGCTGGGGCAGGGTGACCCCAAGCCCAAACACAGGCTGGGAGGAGATTGGACAGAGAGCAGTCCTGAGGAGGAGGACTTTGGGGTGTTGGAGGATGAGAAACTCAACATGACCCAGAATTATGCACTTGCAACCCAAAAAGCCAAACATACCCTGGGCTGCAGCTGAACGAGTGCAGCCAGCAGTTCAGTGGGAGTGATTCTTCTCCTCTAGTCTGTTCTCATGAGACCCCAGCTGGATCACTGCATCCAGCTCTGGACCCCAACAGCAGAAAGCACCTTTGGAGGAGGTCAGAGGAGGCTGTGAAGATCAGGGAGTGGAAGACAGGCTGAATACTCCAGTCCCACTTTGCTTCCCCCTAGTTGGAGCACTGTCCCTCATCCCAAAATGCATCTACTGGGACGTGCTTAAATAAAATTGTGGAATTGCTTCTGGAGTCAAATATCAGACAGAGCCAAGCAGAGATAGAATCCTGGGTGTGGAAACTCCCCAAATCCCTCCTGAGGGCTCCTTCCATGGGCTGCCTCTGAGTGTTTGGGCTTCCCTTCTCTCTGCTCCATGCTCTCATGCATGGAGAATACAGGAATACACCAAAGAGACAAAGAGCCTTTCATGAATGCAGATTTCAGGACAAGTTATTATTTTTTGCTTTCATGGAATTAAAAAAAAATTTTAAAAATTGCTGGAACAGCTTACTTCCCCACAAATCTCCAACTAACCCTTGCACTCACTTATTCTTCGTGAGCTTCAGGTGCCCCATGCCATGAATGGTACCTTGAGGTTATGAAAAAGGTCTCAGAGAAGTTCTCAGCCACTCTTATACAGCTTTTGTGTTCTGAGCCCTCAGACCTTGTTGATTTGAATTTGAAATTTCTTTCCTGCATTAATGTCTTGATCTGATAGAGCAGTCGCTTTTAAGGCTGAGCTTTAATTTGTTTAATCTGGCATATTCTTAATTATATGAGCTGTAAATTTTATTGTATTGTAAAGGCCTGAAACACACACATAAAGCTGCAGTGCCAAGGTAGGATTGATTAACGGGACCGTCTTGCTCTTGGATGTGGCAACAATGTGCACTGGGGAATATGGGGGTGTCTGGGAAGAAAATTCCAGTGCTGACCCACTGTCCTAGAGAATTTTGTGAACCTGTGGAGTTCATTTGTGAATCCATGCAGTGAAATTTGTGATTCCTGCCCATGGTTGGTTTAAATGGGGCTTCTCTTGTTCTTGCCGAGAAGGTTTAAGAAACATAAGTGGGACAGGGTGAGCTAAATTAAAAAAAAAAAAAAAAAGGAAATGTCTGAAATGTCTTCCTGATGCCTTGCTGGGAGATAAACTTCATCCCCCTTGTCAGTTATGATTACAGGGTTTCCCCTGCCAGGACTGGGGCTGGGCCACGATTCATCCATCAGTATCGGCTCCGCGGATTCTGCCACTGTGAAAACGGGAACAGCAGCGGCGCTGGCAGAGACAGGAACACACTGGAGCAGCGAGTGAGGACACACAATTATTTCATTATTCATGCGTGGGATCTCAGGAGACTCACGATGAAATTTCAGCTTCAGAAACACCAGCTTTTTTTTTTCCTGGTGAGCCAAAGAAATTGCTCTGCTGGCTTAGCCAGTGGAAGTAATCCAGCCAGGCTTGGTGTTGGACACAGTTAGGTCAGGAGAAGGCAACCACATGAAAGGTTTTTTATTTCAAAGCAGGGCATGGGGCCATGCTTTGCACCCCAAGAGATGTTGTGGTACCATTTCTGAAGCACTGAGGTGGGGCTCTGGGCTGTTACCTTTGTTCTCTGCATTATCCACACAGCCTGTTCTTCCCCTCATTCATAGAATCACTTTGGGATCATTTAGGTTGGAAAGTGCCTCTAAGATATTGAGTCCAACAATTCACCTAATACTGACAACTCCAACAGTAAACCATGTCCCCAAGTGCCACATCTACATATATTTTAATTTTAAAAAAATCCCTTCATGAATGGTCACTCCATAATTGCTGTGGGCAGTCTGTGCCAGGGCTGGACAATGCTTTCGCAGAAGGAATTTTTCTAATCTTCAACTTAAACCTCCCCTGGTGCAACTTGAGGCAGTTTCCTCTCATGCCTGGGAGTGCAGCCTGACCTCCCCAGCTGTCCCCTCCTGTTGTGCAGAGCCAGAAGGTTTCCCCTGAGCCTCCTTTTCTCCAGGCTGAGCCCCTTCCCAGCTCCCTCAGGAATTCTCCAGCCCCTTCCCAGCTCCAGTCCCTTCCCTGGACATGCTCCAACAACTCATTCCAGGCAGTGGCAGGAATCACCAGTGCCTGAAGTTTCCAAAGGGCTGACCATTGTTAGAGGTCCCTGGGGGATGCAGAGGAGGGGGAATATCTCTGTAGTTTCCATTTCCCCATCTCTTCCTATATCTTTGTTTTAGGGGGGTGCTGAAAGCAGTGCCAAGTCCTGCTTGCCATGTGTGCAACTTTGGTCACACGCTGCCTTTCATCAGGAGCCCTGGGTAGCAGGCCCAGATAGTCAGCAGTCATCTGCTACCCCCAGATAAATCTGGGACAGTTTGTGAAGTGACTGATGCCTTTTGCTAAGTCTTCTAAGTATGATTAATGTGCAGAAATGTCTGGTAGGGTGATAGGTAAATAGGGAAAGCAGAGCCACTGTGCCCCAGCCTGTTTGTGCTTGCCCATCCGTGTGCTTTGATCAGGGGGAAAAGTTATAGGAGCTGCTGATAGCCCAAACCACTGCCTAAGAGAAACCAGGCACACTCAGGGGATATCAGAGTCCCAAATCTGAGCGTTGCACAAAACCCCAAAACTTCCCTTTTAGAGAAAGTAAAACTCCAGACTTGAAGGCTGAAAAATATGACTCATTCTGTAAGAACTTGTTCAGTCCAAAGCAGGTACCTTCATATCTCCTGCAATGACACAGTTTAGGGAATTTAATCTGTGACTTTATAGTGGTGAGAGATGGGAATTCTATAGTAGCTGTGAGAAAAAAAAAAAGTGGTTTTTTTTTTTTTTTTTTTTTTGTAAAGGCTATTTTTTATATTATATATGGAGGTCTTCAACATATCCTGCTGATTTTAATGGTGTGGTGTTGGGGGTGGGAGACCACATTGAGTTAGAAGACCCCATCTGGCTGCCTGGGCCATTTTTTGGGGGGAATAGAATTGCATGAATGAAAGTAATTGTTCTGCACTCAGCCCAGAGCCCAACACATACATAGTGACTTGAAGATAACTTGATATCTCAATACTCACACTGCCTTGGCATTTTGGAGTACTTTGTTCTTTAAATGTGTGTGGGCAGGTTCAGGTTACCTGTCTCTGAAGGCTCCCTGTGCTCCTCTGGGCTAATTTAGTTCACCAACGACAAATTAATTACTCTCCAGCCTGCTATTTATTTTCATGTGCACAACAGAGAAGTATCACATAGATGGGCAGATCTACAACTTGCCAGCTGACATTATTGCTGACCTGACAGGTAAGGGCTCAGCTTTTGGGTGTCCTGGAGTCCTGTGTGTCCACAACTCACTTCACAGGCAGCAGTTCTACGAGGACTTGCTGCTGCCAGGAGCTGCTGACCACAGAGCTGAGCCCATCCCACACTAAAATCAGTGGAAAAGTCCCGCAGATGCTTTCCTGAAATACACCCTGTTTCTGTCTAAAGGGTTCAAGTCACTTGTGGTCTCATCCTGCATGTTTGAACCACTGGGGGACACTTCTATGACTTAAAAAAATGGGTCAAACGTGTACCAGGCAGAAACTCCAGCTCAGCAATTCTCCCAAATAATCACAGGATGTGAAATTGTTTGGGCAAGTTATGGTTTTCCAGATAACCCTTCAATTTTACCTTCTATGTAATATACTAATATACTGCTGTCTGCTGCTGCTGGAGGTTTGTTCCGAAACCAGCCATCATTTTTGCATTTTCATGCATATCTTTAGAAAATGATGAAAATATTTCACTGCAAACCAGAAAGAAAAAAAAAAGAAACCAGTGAACTTGTGTACAGTGAAATAAAAATCAGTGTTTCATTACTTATTTATTTATTCATTTATTTAAAAAAATCTTTAACCAGAAAAATTCATTAAGATGCAACATCTCATGCACAATGATGGCCTAGGGACGGGAGATGGACTAAAAAATGTAAATAATATCGGGTCTAATGTGAGTACCATTAACACAAATATGAAATTAATGTAAAAGTTTCTGACATTACAAACTTGGCTTTAACTCTTTAAACATGTATTTAAAATAGTGCAAAATGGTGGTAAGATTTGGCAGCTGAGAGATGCAGTAAACAAATGTGTCTCAAAAGAGACAAAATGTCAGCAAAATAATTGCCTAGCAGTACCTCATATCAATTAATTCATTTGTCTTTAATTAAAAGGAGTCATAACAATTGGCTGCTATATAAAAGCCCCTTAGCTCTGGTGTCTTCTATGCCTTTCCTTAGTTTTCTGGGGCTGGATATTGTTAGCCTTTTTGAATAATTCAACCCAGATCTATTTCCTAAACAGAAAATCTATCTTGGACTTATTCCCTTTTCTGCAGGGAAGTAGCAATAAACAGTAGCTTTGTGTGCCTTATAAATGACAATGGAGGAGACAAGGGCTGGGATTTCAAAAAGCACTTGAAACTAAAAATGCTGGGGGTTCTTAAATCAGGGAGGTGCTTCTAAAGATGGATTTCATCCAAGATGACTCTGTTGAATCCATGTGGAGGGTGAGCAGTGCTGGCCTGGCCACTGCTATAAAGTCCTGGCAGAAGTGCAGCCAAGACATCCAAGCTCCTTTAACCTTTCCTCTGTGGTAGTGAGGGTCATTTAATGTTGGATAATGAAAATGGCAGCTTTGGATTTATCCAGTTTTCCCTGTTTGTAGTCAGAATAAGCTCCTGGTTTAAAGAAATGATGCTGAGTCAGGTGGCCAAATGACTTTGTTCAGTGCGTTATCTGTGATTATTTTTGTTTGTTGTTTTGTTGTATCATTTCTTAGTTCACTGAGAAAATCTGATAACCTGTGGTGCCTTTTGTGCTCCTCAGTGTAAATTAACAAATTTTGTTATTAAACAGGGTGTAAATAGCATATTAAATTCCATCAGGTGTGCCACAAGATTTCTGGTATTTCCAAAGCCCTGGAGACATTCAGCGCTGTGGTGTAGGATGGTTGACCTGAAGAAAAAGTGTGATTTTAAGAGTAGAAGATGAAGAACATGGAGCCATTCCAAGGTAGTTGTCACTAACTGTGCAAATACACATTTTGGGAGGATCCCAACCTTAGATTTTTTTACTGGGAAATCATTATGACCAGGAAAATATTCATCATTTGAATGCAAATACAAAGGGGGCAGAAATGTTAGTGCAGCAAGCAATTATTTTGGGCCAGACCTTCCAAAGTGTAGGCTAACCTTCCATCACAAATATTAAAAATAAGATCTTCTGAGGGGCACATAGCCACGATCTCTGCTGTAAGTTACAGATCTCCCAGTGGTTTAGTTGCTGCTGTCCATACGCCCATCGGCTCCTCCCTGCCTTTGGCATCACCCACAGATAAGATTTGCCAAGGGAGTGGCCTTAGGGACATCTGAACATCACCCAGAGGAGGGTGATAGTGGCAGGAGTCTGTCCCTGGGGTATCCAGCTCTATGGGATGCCTGTACTGCAGGTACCCCCACCCGTGGAGGATTTACCCATATGGATTTAGGATTGCCGTACGTTCTCCCTATTTTTGGCCTCCCCGAAGAGGGAAGCTCGGTCTTGTCCTGCCTGGTGGTGGGGAAGGGTTAAGCCCTGTCAGCCCCTCCTCTGCCTGCTGAAGTGCCTTGTTTGCAAAGGATTGATAGAGCACCCTTGAGAGAAAGATTCGCATTTTCACTGTTCCGTGTCAGGGAATGAGGTTGTGTGATTTTTGTGTCATTTTGCACTGCCATATTTCTTCCATTAGGAATTCTAATATTTCACAACCTCTGTCAAGGAAACTGCTACTCCTAATGCAGACGGCCAATGCATTCCAGATGGCCTCATAATCCAGTTCAGGTTTTTCACATACATTATTTCAGTTCCAGCGCGGGTCCAGGCTCAGCTTTGCCAAAGTTGGCTTCATGATTCATTTGCAACTGCAACAAGTTAATCCCAGAGCGAAAAGCTGTGTCCACTTCAGGTGAATTCTTCTTGCCTGCTGACTCCAGACATTGGTTGGTAAGAGATCCTTCCAAAAGAGAAATTTATATTCAACGTCCTCATGCCAAATTCCCTCCTCTCCATATCCATGGCCCATGGATCAAGGAGATGTTTCTAAAACAAGAGTTCCTTAATTTATGAACTGCATTAGCTCGCCAGTGAAACGGGTCCAGATCAATGAATGCATTTTAAAGCATCAAGGAAAATATTTAAAAAGGGAAAGCCCAATGAGCTATGCACATGGAATATTAAAATTTAAAATAATTCCATGGGTTGAATCATGATTAGTGCTCAGCTTCATTAATTCTCAGCCCAACAGCATAAACAGTAACAAACAAGCAAAGAGTGACTTTATGGAGGTTCGTCAGGGTCAGCCTTGTTCTCTGTTTGTTTCCTTCTATATTTGTTTTGGTTTCCTTTTTATAGATCTTTTGCACTGTGTTGCTTTACGCTGTTGTTTGTTTGGGAATTTCCATAAGGCTGTGCTGAATATTAAACACAATTCTTTATTTACATTTTGATAGTGAAACATTTTCCTAGACATCGCCCTAGTTCCGCCCATCTGTTGTCCCCTTGTCACAGCCGTGGAGAAGCCAAGCTTGAGGCAGAGCTGTCTCCATTCCTTTTGGTCTCCTTTTGTCTCTGGCAGGACTGGCTCCATCACACCAGCTGAACTGAAATGATATTTCCTGAGCACTGGCCTCTTTGACACTTACGTGGACTCAGCGTCTTAATTACTGCTAGTCTGGATCATCTAAAGCTGGTGCATAATTTCTTGAGACATTTATAGGAGATCTACAGTAGACATTTACTTGAAATAACGAAAATAAAGAAATCCACAAATCCCATGAAACTTTCCCCTACTTCATTTTAAGTTGTTTATACAAGGAACTTCATGTTGTAATAACACTTTTTGGCCTTTGTTTGATTGGAAATTTCTATTAAACTGTTATGAGAAAATAACTTTATGCTTGGGGTTTTATGTTTCAATTTGATTAACAACAGGCTTTTACAAGGACTTGAGCACTGCTGCCTACACCGAACGCATCCAGCGTTATTGCACTGCCTGCTTGGCTGCATGGAGTGGACTTTATCAAGAAAATTATATTTCCTGCCTGTGACATTTTGGAAACGTATTGTATGTCATATCCCTGTCTTAAACGCTGTTAGTGCGAATCATCTGACTCTGGTTTATAATCTTTGGACTGTATTTATAGCAGACCGTTGCTCTGTAGTGTTCTAAATTTCCTGCTTATGATGCAATGGCAAAAGTCATTAAACATTAGCAGTAATAGTATTTTCACTGTAATAAAGTGTTAATTACTTCCACATGTTAATCGAGTTGGGGGGGTAGAGAGATTTTTGCTATTGTTACTGTGCCTAAAATAATTTCCATGTGATAATTTTGCAGGATATCAAAAACTGAATAATTATGCACTAATTAAGAAAGTAGAGCCTGCTCTGGAGTTAAGACTGCATTAATTTTAATGTTTTTACAGTCCTTTAATTGGGGAGAGGGCTGTAAATTGCGAGCTGACGCTGTCCCGCTGTACGTGGGCCTGCCTTCGCAATCTGCCTCCTCTCCACCGCAACCCAAGGTCAACACAAGTTTGCAAAATCCCTCTGCTCTTCGTACGAAATGTATTGGTGCTGAAGCGTGCATCTATCACTCTGACAAGCATTTAACTCTCCAAGAGCACATGCTCTCACTTCTTAAATTATTAATTGCATTAAATACATTTTCATATCGAGGGCTGTTTGCTACAAACTGTTCCCAAGCACGGAGAGGTGCCCTCCCCCCCCAGGATGAGACACTTGGCTGTTGTTCCAGCTGGGAAGGGCTTGGTTTTGGAAGCCGCAATTCCAAAAATCGCTGAAAAAGTCACCCTTGCAAAGTCTTTTATTTTTTTAATGTTGATCAGTTGGCTTTGCTTTTCCTCCTCTCTTTTGTTCCACGCTAATGTCTGTAAGTCCATATTGTTTGGGTTTGTTTATACCTTTGCACTTATCAGCTCGTGCAGTTTTCCAGGGTATTCTCCCTGTCACACCATTATCACAGGCAATGGCATCATCATCCGCTTCATTATCATCTCTGGGTCATTCCAGCCCAGAATGGCTTCGTGTTGCAACTAAAAGGAGGAATCTGGCAAATGGATCATATTATCTCCCTCTCTCACTCCGGCATTTGAATGCATTATACACGATGCACTCTTTATATTAACAGGCATCATGACCTTTGCCTGTAACGTGTTTATTTTAGCAGGACTTGCTGGTGCTGCTGGAGTTCTTCTTCTGCCAGTTCCCGGTGCTATTGTGAGCCCTGCGTTTATACCTCGCTCATGCCAAGGTGGCTCCCAGATTGCAGAGGGAATGGAAAGGCCCAGGTGGGACAGTGGAGCTGGGCAGGCAGCTCCTGTTCCTGCCTGCCTGGGACAGAGGGAACCCCTGGAGCACCATCCCATGGGATGCTCCCAGGCCTGCCCTGGGCAGCTGTGGGACCTTCCTGCTGTCACCGTGCAGGCTCAGATCTAGGGGTGTCAAGGGTTTGTTGATGGCAGAACATAAATGTTCCCTCCATCAGTGTTTGCTGTTAGCTCTTGAAATATTGTGGCTTTGTTCTAGTGAGGGCACTAAGGTTACTCCTTGGAGCTCCAGGATACTTCAGGTAATGGATGAGAAAGGGATTCACACTGTTTTAAAGGAAAAACTGCTTTTATGAAGAAAACATCAGGGGAAAATCTTCCAGAGATGTTTGGGGGCTGGCTCCCCAGATTAGGATGTGGTCAGACACCAGGAAGCATTTTTTACCCACTGCAAGGATGAACCTCCAGCACACTTTGACATTTCCCTGTGACCCTGAGCTCACATTTGCTGGAGGTTTGAATTTCTGACCTTGCTCTTGTTTTCCCTTATTTCCATTTAGTACTTAAGGAAAGCACCTCAGGCATTAAGAGAAGAATTGGAATAATTTACTAGCACATGTCAGTGTTTACTTGGTTTGCTTGCACTTTACTCACAGTTTAACTACAGCTGTACTTGAATATACTTTTTAAACAATAGGAAATTTCACTTTTGTAACTTTTGGAATTTCAAGCACAGGTAGATCTGAGCATGGCTGGGATTAGGATCCCATCTCCGTCTGATCTTTCTTTGAGTTCTCATTGGATAAACCCTCTCTCGGTCTCCTTTTAAAATTTCCCCAATTTTCTGCTTTTGTGCATTTCCTTTTAACAGTGTTTTAATAGCGTTAGGGGTGCCAAGATCAAGGTGTGGCATCCCTTCAAAGGAGAGGGTGTAAATTCTTCGAAGATGGGCATAAATGGATCACCTTGAGCCTCCTCGGTGTCATTCCAACAATAAATATCAAGGAGATGGTGGACACTTGCCAGTGCTGCAGGACAAAGTGAATTCCAGACACTTTCAGAGGCATTTCTAAGGTGTGTTTATGCATTTTGATCCATTTCTCTTCATCCTACATCCTAATGAGGACATACACCATCCAGGATTTGCTTTGCAGGACGAGTTGGACATCAGGACACAGGAGCAATGGAAAACTTGTAGATGGAATTGCAGCCCCAAGAGCAGATTTTTTTTTAGCTGCTTTTGAAGAATATTTCTAACATCATTTTAATGGCACATTCCTTCGAGGCAACATAAAGGACATTGTGCTGCAGTTGGTGTTTTTATCACGTCTGTTCAATAGCTCAGGTGGAAGAAATCATATTTTTCAATGCCCAGCATGCCTCTCTCCAGTTGGAAAACTCTGGAACACCTCTGCAGAGATGACTCTACCTGCTGTTATAGAAGGAAAGACCATAGGAAAGTTAACAAAGACAAATTGTAGAAAGGCCAAGAGAAACATTTTTCACCCAGCTTACTTTTTTTTCACCTCACTTTCTTCTGCTCCAGTTTCTCTATTACCATTGCATTAATTAGAAATTTAGGTAAATGACATAAGTGCCCTAATTTTTTATTTCTGCCAGGAGAACAATTAGGCCATCAGAAGTAACAAATGGTCTGGGCTCATGTTGCCTGTTGAAAATTTCAAGCTGCATTATTTCTGACATGAAAAAAACCCCAACAAATAATAGTTGTTTTGGCCAATTTTTACCACAAGCAATGTCAGCTTTAGCAGAATCACTGTACCATTGGCTTTTTTTTTTTCTTTTCCCTATTGTCATGGCTCATTAAAGTGTGCTGACTCTTGTGGATTCCCATTTCCTTTAGGTAAATAGTTATTTACATGAACTGCGACATTTTTCTTTGGTGACAATTTCTAATTGTTCAGGCAACCAAGGGTGATATATTAACCACTCTGAAGAAAGCTTCATCTATGAAATAAATTACTCGGAATTAACTATCCTTTCAAAAGAGGCAAAATTTCCAAATGGACAAATTAGACCCTTCTTAGCCACATATGGTAAGTGTTTTAAGCATTTCCCCACTGGTAGTTACTCTGGAGAACAATTCTTCATGATGGAGTGGAAGAGTTCTTAACTCATTTGGGGTCCTTCGCATGCCAGTGCTTGCCAGCGGCGGCTCTGACAGAATCGTTCCGGGGCTGAGCTCCATGAGGATTTGGGAACTTTTTTGCACCCACACTTTTAACTCTTGCTGTGCTACGTTGGAGGCCAGGGACAGAGAAGCCCCCATCCTGGTGCTTGTTTTAGTTACTCTTTTTCTTAAGTGAAAATCTGATTTCCAGCTTTAGTCTTTCTAAATGGATTGGGAGCAGCCTTGGGGAGAAGGTTTTGGGGGTGCTGGTGGGTGAGAGGTTGGACATGAAACCCTCCTTGAACTGGGGTTGAAACCCCATCATGGGCAGCAGGGGAGGGGGGATTCTGCCCCTCTATTACACCCTCATGGGATCTCACCTGGAGCACTGCAGCCAGCTCTAGGGTTCCCAGCACAGGAAGGACATGGATCTGTTGGAACAAATCCAGTGGAGGCACTGAGATGCTCTGAAGGATGGAACTCCTCTGGAACCAGGCTGGGAGAGCTGGGACTGGAGAAGAGAAGGATGCAGGGAGAGCTCAAAGCCCCTTCCAGGGCCTAAAGGGGCTCCAGGAGAGCTGGAGGGGGACTGGGGACAAGGGATGGGGGACAAAGGAATGGCTTCCACTGCCAGAGGGCAGGGATGGATGGGATTTTGGGAAGGAATTGTTCCCTGGGAGGGTGGGCAGCCCTGGCACAGGGTGCCCAGAGCAGCTGTGGCTGTCTCTGGATCCCTGGCAGTGCCCAAGGCCAGGTTGGACATTGGGGTTGGAGCACCTGGGACAGTGGGAGGTGTCCCTGCCAGGAGCAGGATGGGCTTAAGGTCCCTTCCAACCCAAACCATTCTGACATTCTGTGTCTCTGTGAAACACATTTCAGGTACATCAGGACACAGCAGTTTTTCCTCTAATCAGAAGTTCCAGGAGGACCCACAGGTCTCCAGTGTGGAATCCTTACCTACAACTTCTGTTTACAGACCTGGTTCTGCTTTTACTTATGCAACTAAATTCAGAGAAATCCCTTCCAAGGCATCAGGAGTAAAACAGAACACCTGAGTGGATTTAGGCTTATACCAAAGACTGGTACTTTAAAAAATATCCCTAGTCTTTTATGCTGAGTAGAATTGTATAATCACAGAACAGTTAGGGCTGGGAAAGACTTCCAAGATCATCAAGTCCAATCTTCTACTAGACATGGATGGGATGCCATCTCCTCCAGGTCATTAATTTAAAAAACACTTAAATTAATTTTAAAATGCCCATATATTGTTCTTTTGGACACCTAGACAGCTTTAAATGTTTGTAAGCCCTTACAAACTCATGTCCTCTGGACTTCTGAGTGCCTAAGTCCCATTTCAGTGTTACTTCAGGCAAAGCCACTTAGACACTTTTGGAAATGTTACTGACATAACTCTTTCCCCAGTGTCTGAGTTGTGCCAAATATTGCAAGATAGAAACCTAAGAAAACATGTTTTTCTAATTTAAGTCATAACTTGACCACATTTCAATGTCCACATTTTGTATTTAGAAACTAAGAACTTCTTGCAAGGAAGCATCCAATCAGTTTAAATTATGCTTAGTTTGTTTTTATGGTTTCCCATGACTTTTTTGGGCCAGCGTAGTTTCCCGTTTCCCACACATTTGAAGCCAGTATGTCAATACTTTGGAATGTATTAGGCTGTTTAGCATAATTTGAGCACACTTTTGAAATGGTTTCTCCTACGAAAGATCTGGATATTGTACATTCATTTGACAAAAATAGAAAATTAAAAGAAGATTGTGTTTTCTGTTTGTATGGAAAAATTTAATTAGGGGTTATTTTGATCCTAATATTTACTCTGCAAGAGTAGTTAAAATAGAGAGATCAGTAAAATAGGTGTAGCTCTAAACACATGTTCTTTCTTTGTTTAATTATGTTGATTAGGTTTAAACCCCAATTTGGCATCACCTCCCTTGTCTTAATATGTTGTTGATGAAACCATGTGGAGAACTGACCTTAATATAATCGTGACAAACCTCATTTGATTACCTTTAGCTAATTAAAACATACGTTATATGTACCATAATATTATTGTTATTCATCTTGCACCTCTCTCCCTCTACATCGTAATGCTGAAAGTAAATCTTATTGTGAGATTTCTGTCTCTGAAGGACCTCGTGCCTTTGGCATAATTGGGAGAGGTGTTTATTTCATGGGCCGGTTATAATAACAGTAATTATCATATAAAAACTCAGTGAATTTTTAAACTGGGGCTTAGTGCTAAGTTTACTGTGGCTCTGTGTTGGTGCAGCCTGGAGTGAGCACTGGACAGCCATGGGACTTCCCATGTCCCACTTCCCACCCTTCTTTCCCATTCCTTGTCCCATTTTGGGACTTCTTTCCCCAGTCCTGGCTGCAGTTTTCAGTCCCATTTTCTGGCTGTCCTGTCCAACATTAACACCCAAGATTTGGTCCAAGGATTTGGAGACCCTTCATTTAAAGTGCTGAATTGTTTCCCAGAACAGTTTCTTTGGGGGAGAGCTGGAGTCTGTTTTTGGTGGGTGTTTATGCATCACAAAGCTAATTATGACTAAGGAATGCCTTTGGGATTTCCCTGCCCTCCACCATCACAGGTATTCTCTTTCCTCACAAAGTCATTCCGTAGAAGTGTCATAGAAGGGAAACTAATGGTCACACTGGGCAAATTTAATTATATGTGGGGCTCTGAACAACCTGGTCTAGTGGAAAGAGTCCCTGATCACGGCAGGGGTTGGAGCTGGGTGGCCTTTAAGGTGTCTTACAACCCAAACCAGTCTGGGATTCTGTTTGACTAAAATATTTCTATGCAATCAGTTCCAGGGACACTATCATAGCCTTTAACGTCACACTGATCTTCAGTGCCAGCATCCCCTGTTTGTACCTGCAAGAAAGTACAACACAAATAGAGCAAGAAAAAAAAATTGAAGATTTTGCAGTGGAATTTCATGAATATTTCAGAAGGTATCAAATAAGATGCTCTCCATGGGCATGTAAATAATAAAGACATTTGAACCTTAGCCATGACAGTCCTAGGCTGGCGCCTGTCCCACTGGAACATCCTTCTAAGGGGGTTTGAAGAAATCAGAGCTACTGAGAATATGATGTTGAAAATGCTGAAGATTCTGAGAACTGATGCTGAAAATTGCCTTCCAAAAAAACGTATCCAGAATTATTCTGGCTTTCAGCACAAGTGTGATACAGGAATGGAGTTGTTTTACAAGCCAGGCTCGCCTGGGAGTGACTTGGATTCCTCCTGACTTGATTTTCCTTCAAAGCATGTTCCCTCATCTTCCAAACACTGCCTAGGAGAGGTTTTCTTTAAAACAAATAAAAGTTGTCTTAAATAGCAATAAAAATAACAATTAAAGATTCGAAGTTATGGACATTTCACCTGTCCTGAGTGCCATAAAGAGGGTGGAGAGCAATCCAGGTATGTCCATGCCAGGAGCAGCCATTCCAGCTGCCAACAAGGCACAGGGACAGAGCACACAGCAAGGCTTCAAAACCAGTTTGTGTCCATGCACTGGATGGAAAGGCATTCTTCCTGTCTGGAATGAGGACTGGGATGATCAGTGTGACAATGTAGGGTCAGAGGATGGTGGCCCCACCACCTGTGTTCCTGCTCTTGGCTAAAGACTCCAGCTCCTCACCTTCACAAAAGTGGGGACAGGGCTGAATGACTCCCCATCTCCTGGAAAAATCTCTTGGCTCTTGCCACTGTTCCCTTATTTCTGAATCCACTGGAAAAATACCAGTATTTCACCAGTAGTGGGTTGAGGACATTAAACTTTAATGTTTCCCTCTTCCCACCAATGCACCTCATGGAAAAAAAAATAAATAATGGTTTCAAAAATGTACAAAATCCAATTTAAAATGACATTGGGGTTTTATTTAAAGTCATGGAAGCTGGTTAATTCCAAAATGCTCTCATTAACTCACATCATTTAACAAGTTTCTATTCATTTAGCTCTCTCTCTCCAGAGCCTCTCAGCTGCTCTACCTCAACACATTGACAGCCTTCTGTGCTCCTGCTTCCCAGGGGGACCTAAGGTGACTTTAAAGTACCTTTCCCTTTTCCTGGAGTCAGGGTGCAAAAAGGAGCTGCCTCTGGAAGCCTGTCTGGATCAAGGCAGGTTCCCCAGGATGCCCATGGATGTCATTCCAAATTCTGCATCCTCCCAGTCCCATTCCCAAATAGTCCTACAGTGTCCTCAGCTCCTTCCTGAGGGAATTCCCAGGGCTGGACTGTAATTACAGAGCCATCGCGGGCCCTGCAATGAGCACAGAGGGGTTGGAGTGTGTATGAAGATGTCACCCCACTGGTTCATGATGGGCTCAGAGCCTTCATCCTCGGTGGCTGCTTTGCTGTCTTTTGTATTTCAGTCCCAGCTCTCTCACAGGCTGATTACCTTCCCACTTTCAGGATGTTTTGGGGTTTGGGGTTTTTGTTCTTTTTTGTCTTATAGCATCAGCTTGTTCCACACTCCCTCCAAAATGACTCTCTAAAACTCATTTGATGTGCTTTTGCATTTGTTTTTTTTCAAGGCAAAAAGGGAAATAAAAAAATCTTCCTCTCTTCTCTCTTCTCTTCTCTTCTCTTCTCTTCTCTTCTCTTCTCTTCTCTTCTCTTCTCTTCTCTTCTCTTCTCTTCTCTTCCTCTTCCTCTTCCTCTTCCTCTTCCTCTTCCTCTTCCTCTTCCTCTTCCTCTTCCTCTTCCTCTTCCTCTTCCTCTTCCTCTTTTCTTCTCTGGCTGCTCCATCCCTGGGAGTGTCCAAGGTGAGGTTGGAAAAGTCTTGGAGCAGTGGGACAGTGGAAGGTGTCCCTGCCCATGGAAGGGTGGCACTGAATGGGCTTTAAAGTCCCTTCCAACCCAAACCATTGTGGGATTTTGTGATTCTCTGATCCCACAGCTGACCCTGGCTCCTGTGCCTGGCACCATGTGGTCCCACCTTGGTCAGACTTGGCCATCCCCCAAGGCCTCATCTGGAACTGGCTTTGCTTCCCATAAAACTTCTCAGTTTGGAAGTGAAGGACAGGAGGGAAGGCAATTTTTTTGTGAAACAGCTACAAGAAGAGTTTCACAATAACCAGCACAAGGACAGGGCTGGTCCCTGCCCTGGAGGCTGCTCTGCCCCACAGGCAGGGCTTGGTGCTGCTCCTCCTGAGGGATGTGTCAAATACGTTCCTCTGCTTTTCATGGGGATCTTTTTGCCTGTCTCCAAAAAGCTGGACCAAGGCCAGGAATTCCAGGTGATGCTGAGCAGCCACCACCAGCACCATTCCAGCCACCACCACGCCCGACTTCCCTCCAGCTCTGACCTGGAGGTGACAGACTCAACATTCCTTCACCAGCTGCCATTTAGCTCTCATTTGAACTAATTAAAAGCTTTTTGAGTTTGTTTTGTTTTGTTTTGGATTTTTTTTTTTATTTTGCCAGTAATTTGACGCTTTATGTGAGTTTAACATTGAGCACTTAGGTTAGGTGAGAGTATTCATTCCTGAGTACTTATTTAATCAGTAATTGCATTTTACAGAAAAAAAATCCCCCACTTATTCTAAAGAAAAATAATTAAAAACATCGGTTTACACGTGATCAGGTGGGGATTAAAAACTATATTTAATCATGCAATGGATTTTTATTATTTTTATTCTTGTGTTATAGCCAGTGTACAGTGGTTTTATCTCCTCTTTGTACTTGCAATAACATATTATTTGACCATGAATCACTTTAATGGATTGAAACATAAGCATGTGAATTGAAAAATAGATACATTAGTCAAATCAATAAATAAATATGAAAATATATTTCTACTATGAAAAACCATCTTGGCTACTGTGTCCTCCAACTTGGACAGAGAAAGCTGAAATATATAGCTGTAAAATATGGCTTGCCGTGTCAACTAGCCAGTGCCTGCAGCCTAAAAGGAATTTTGAGCACTGGGTAAGTAGTATTTCATCAACAAAATCATAAAATAAAGACATTAAAATGAAGGAATGATTGAGTGCTGCAGGACGTTTGTAAAATCACCCTTCAGTCTGGGGCTGGAGTAGTTTAGTATTAGACATTGCATACTTTTCATATAAATTTGCTTACAAATAGCATGTCTTAACAAGCAATATTGCCAGACTGCCCCTGTAGCAAATATTTTTTCACTCTGTTGCTAAACAAACTCTCCTCGTGTGTTCTGTGGCGTGGCTACAGTCAGTATAAATAATACATCCGTAATATTAGGGGGAAAATAGAGTATAAACCTTCACACAGAGTACTGAAGCCTGTAATGAGTTAAGATTTTGAGCTACTAAAAAGTTTTTTCACATATTTTCCAGTAGGAAAGTCCACCCTTGTTGCTTTTTTGGTTCTGCTCTGGGGCAAATCCAAGCTTTCATTTATTGTACGGAATTTTGCTTGGATTTACACCACTTTGATAGCAGAATTTGGCCTTTTGCATTTACATTTGTGTGACCTCTATTCCAAGGGGGCTGCATGTCCGTATCCAACTTGGGAAGCTGATAAACAACATTTATGGCTATGGATCAGTGTAAGCAGTTCAATAAAGGGGGAATGTTAATTGCTCATCTTACATGGTCTAGAAATAAGCAGAGCTTGGTGCCTTTTTTAGCTGACATGGAGTTCAGAAAAGAGAAGCTTTCAATTTTCTTTCAAGTTGCTAATTAGCTATATGAGAGAATGACAAAAATACAGACTTTTCCAAAGTTTATTTGCATTTTTCTACCTTGACATATTATGCAAATATTACGCTGTCATTAGCATATGACAAGAATATCTGATCTTATTTTGCTTCAAGTCCCTTCAAATGCTGATACAAAGTTAAAACATGAATCAATGTATGTTTTATGTGGTTTATGGGCTGCATTGTCACTTTTTGACTGATACATTTTGCATGTGAACTTGACTTTGTAGGTAGCAGTCCCAGATATCCTTGCTGCAATGGCTTTGATATGGAATTGGATTGATGAATATCCTCAGCATCATCAGGAAGCTGAACCTGAGTTTTAACAACAAATCAAGCAGTGATTTTGAGCTAAAGAGCAACAGTCTCTTTTGTTGGGTTACCCATAAGAATGCAAAATATTCATCAAAACAGCAGTGAAAATGCATCAGAGTAAGGTAAAATACTGATAAAATTAACATTTTCTATCTCTGGGTCAAGACAGGACCAGTCTGCAATTAATTTGCCCTGATGCTGCTACATCTTGAGACCTTCAGAGGTTCTTTGTGGTGCAGCAGGTCCCTGGGGAAGGGCTGGGCATCCATCTCTGCAAGGGATGAAGGGCTGGGAGAACCTCCCAGGCTCGGGCCCCAAACACAAATGTCTCCTGAATCTCTGCAAACAATCCCACTTGAAATTATTGTGCAGCTTTATTGTATTTTCAGCAATGTGCTTTGCTGGCAATAGAGAGACAACTTCAGAGGTAATACCCTGGAATCTCTTCCTGTTATAGATGGCTGTGGCTCATATATATAATGTGATTATTTCTTTCATTAAAGGAACTAAGTAATGTTATTAGATTTGGCTTTTTTTAGTGCATCAAATGGTTTATTTTACCGAGGCTGGAATTATTCTTTTCCAGAAATCCAGAGGTCATTTATTACACAAAGCACCTTGCATTTACAGAAAAGAGACACAGCAGCTTTAGCTGTATTTCTTGTGTCTGCTTCCTCATTGCCTGAGTGTGAAAACTTTATTGCTCATTATCTACTGGGCTGTGATGAAGTGACAGATGATTTATTGGGAGCCAAAAACTGTGTTTCAATGGTGAACATTTTTATCCTTTTGTGTTGCAGCCTGCCAACCCCTCTAACTGCTGAGGCAACAAATAAAGAAAACTCACTGCTGGAGGGCCCTGTGACTATCACTCATAAATGTCCACATTTCAGATCCCACTCTGGTTCTAATTTGATTCAATTCCCTTTTGTTGCTTAAAAATTCAATTTGTTTAATTGAGCTGTTTGACAGTAAAATCTGAATTCCATGCATTTTAACCATTCATATTAAATTTCCCTCCACATAGTACTTTTAGTAATGTGCTTTAAAAGAGGTCACTTTAATTTAAATTTGGTGACCTTACAAGCTTATAAAAAGATCTATATGAGATCCTTCTCAAACTGCAATGAAATTGAATAAATGTAAGATAATGTTACAGTAGATATTTTTGACTGAGGTTTTAGGGTCCTGCAGAAATGAAACCTGCACCAGGAAGCCTCTGTGCCCTTCCCAGCTGTTTTCCACAAAGAAACAACAATGATGGTGCAAGAAACATCCCATGTTCCAACATCCCATCAAACCAACCATTAACATTCATCTACAGCTTAATACTGGAGCTGGGGTAGTTATATTGCCTTGTGTCTCTGTTTGATAAGTTCTCGGCCCCTGGCTTGGGTTATCTCTATTTATTTTTAGATAGGCTGGCACATTTTTTTGACATTTCCATGGTGGAATATCTTTTCCTTTAGGATTAATAAGAAATATTGGAACCGGTGCAAGACTTTTAAGATTTAGTAAACTTTAATCTGTAAAATTTAATAGCAATCTCCAAGTCATTATGAGTATATAGGATGCAGTCTGGCTTTACAAACACTTTTAAGCAATGAGTTATGTTCCAAGAATGGCTTTGCTGTGTATCATTACGTCCAGGTAAATGCCAGGATGATGACATAATTGGTAGTTGGGAGTAAAATACAACCTCTGTAAAATGTTACTAAGGTAAACGTAGCGGGGTTGTAATTCATTATACATAAACATGACTAGGAGTTATTTATCATTTTATGAAATACAGAATAACCTGAGCTCGTCGTGTTCTGCCGGTTCTTCATGACTTTATGGGAATTGTTACGGGCTCGTCGCCGCTCGCTCCTTTATTTCCCTTTAATGATTTACCAACATTTCCCCCCAAACCCACGTGAGGTTCCTTTCCAGCGCCCTCCCCGATGCTACTCCTGGTACACCAAGTCCTAAAAACTGGCCTCATTAGGAATGATATCCTGCCACTTTCAGACACTGACAAATTTACAGCTCTGGATTAAAGGTCATATGGGCATTTCAGCCATTAAACCAACCCCATTCCACAATACCTGCAACCGTCAGGAAATACATTTTTGCACACAGTTGCCCGTTCTGTTATTTTCTGCTAAAGACATACAGTAATAGTTTGAAAGCAACAAAAGCCTATTTTGTACCTGTTCAGCTTGCAAGTGTGCTAGCCCTAGGCTACTGTTTAACTTTTAACCCTCTTGTTCACACAGCGTACATGCATAAAACTACAATGTGCCACATAATGAAGCGGAGCTGGCAACATTTGTTTTAGACTGTTTGCTATAGGACACGCTTCTCTCTGGATTGAAAATCAGTTTGGAAAACAAAACAGAAAGAAAAAAAAAAAGAAGAAGAAGGTGCCTCGCTAGGAATTGAGGGATTGTGCTGGGGTTTTGCCCACATTTAATAGCAGCTCTGCTATGCTTCCTGTGTATTAACAGGGCTTTCAAGTAAAAAAGAAATAATTCAGCACCAAATGATTTTTGAAGAAGAATTTCTTTTGCAATTCTTTCCTGGTGTCTGATTTTAAAACATTTTATCAAGCTTCCACTATATGTGCCAAACACTCTCTTGTCAGATGTAGGATGAACTACAGTATAACTGTGAGATATTTCTTTCCCTCATAACAATCTCGAGCCATACCCCGTGATGAATTATTTGTACCATCACAAGGAAATTCCCCTCTTCTGCACTTAAACCCAGCAAAATTACACACCAATTGTGGCAGAGCAAACATCTGATGTGACAGCTGTATAGCACACGGAGATCCATTGGTCCATTGGTTAATCAGCAGATTTTAATGGTGCTGGGGAATATGTGGTGCCTTGAATTAGAAATGGGGATGTGTTCTTCACTAAGAGGACAAATTTTCTACCTATGGATAAAGGATTCCTCCTGGTTAAAAGCTTCAAATGTTTAAAAGAAAACAAAAAAAGAAAAAAAAAAGAAAAGAAAAATGTGGAAAATCTGCCATAATTCAGAACACAAAAAGGAAATCCTGTGGATGAGTCAATTATATGGTTCCTAATGACGGTTCAGCCTGGAGGCCTTGAGTGAGGAGGGGAGGAAATAGGGGAAGATTAACTTGGTTAACCTTCTTCCATTTCCCTGTGCCAGGCAAGTACTTTACTTACTGCATTCCCTCCTCTTTAACCCAAGCCTGCTATTCCCCACTGTAGTTGGGAACAGCTTGAATTTCACAAATTCCATGAGTATTTGCTCTCTGCTTTTGAGACTAATAATTAAAAAGGTAAAAAATTCCAATGTTGTGTTGGAAAGTGAGATTTAGGGGGTTGGGTTGTTTCCACCTGTCACCATTAACGTGTCTCATCAGATGCTCAGGAAAATTAAGATCACAGTTTTCCTGGGCAGCTCATTATTAGGAATATATCTTAGAAATTAGAAATACCCCCAAGATTAAAAGCAAAATCTCAGAGGCCCCTGAAGACAGCAGTATCTTTAGTGAGATAAAGGCCTGGCCAAGTGCAATAATGATAATGATAAATAACCATCATTTATTTTTATACATGCCCATATCATTTAGGACCTCATAGTGCTCCACAATAAAATCAAAGAAACATTAACTTGAAGTAAACAAATGACAAAACCAACATCAGCAGATGGGCAAATCAACAACAAAAATAAACAAATCAGCAGGTCAGAGGCTTCATTGCAGGGATGAACAAATGAGTTTGGAGCGGAAATTTGGGTGGAAAATGCAGGAAAGATCAAATGAAGAATAAAAGGCTGCTCATCCTCCAACCCCCTGGTGAGCACAGCACCCTCAGACACCTTTGGGTGATGTCTCACTGCCATCAGTGGCTTCCTGTATTCTCAATTTCCAATTGAATCTCATGTCTACCTTTTCTTTTATTTTTTTTCCCCCAAACACCTCCTGGAAGCCTGGTCTCCAGGCACAGCTGGACGGGAATGTTGGACTGAGATGGGCAGTGGTGAAGTGCAAAAAATACAGATCTGGATATGTTTTTAATTACCTGATTTGAATAAAATATAAAAGAAGAAGAAAAAAACTTATGACTTTGTTTTGAACCTTGGTGTGGTGAACATGCTTGCACATCCTCATTGCACCAAGGTCTGTGAAACTTTCCTCTTCTCAATTCCCAATGAATCCATGATCCATAGCTAAGCTGTGGTCAGCATAAGCATTTTTTGTCAAGGAAGTAACATCTTGCTGAAAATATTATTATTATTATTATTGTTATTTACTGCTATTACTGATTATTATTTATAGTAGAATTGAACCTAAAACTTTATTACACTGAGCATCAAATAAATGCTTACTGGAAAATTCTATTCTGTGAAATTGTGGAAAAAAAATCTTTATAACCATTTAACAGCAGGAATTAATTGTGGTTCATTCTTCTGAGTGAATGGGAGCAACCCCTACAGCTAAAGAAGAAGCACTGAACAGATCTGGATGTCCAGAGACACCAAACCCATTGACCTGTGATAGCAGATGATTTTCAGCCATACATAACCTTTTCCTTTTGTTTTTATTTTAAACCTGTGAGGCTGTAGAGGCAGAGAGGTGCCTTCACCTAAACCTTGTTTAGTCTGGAAGCACTGAGAAGCAGGAATGCTCCTGGGAGCACTGGGATTTGCCATCCCCCCTGGGCTCATTTGTGTTCAGGAACAACTCACTCTTGGCATGTGATGATCATCTGCTGATGTTTTAGCCAGAGACTGGAAATAAGGATTTTCTTTTCTTTTAAAAATAAATCTGCACGACTCCAAGGACAGATTTTAGGCGAGGTTTTGGATTGGGATATGCAAGGCCAGTACTTCAAACTCATTCTGGATTGAGAGACACCCAAAACATTAATTACGTGATTAGAAAAAAAAAGAAAACTCAGTTAAAAATTAACTCTGTGCACCAGAAATGCATAATTTAAATTACCATCTTCAAATACTGCTGCAGCTCCTTCCCTGCTGAAGATTTGTTCCTGCAATTCTTGTTTTAGCAAGGTTTTATGCATATGGGAAAGAAAAAGGTGAGAAAAATACCTGTACTATGGCTTGCCTTTGGGTGTTATTTGTACCTTGGCAGTGAGGACTTGTCCCCGAGCTCATGACAGGAACTTTCCTTTGCCACTTTGGACGTTGTAAGATTAAGAAGGGCTCTTGACAGACACGTTCCAGGTCACAGAACAAGATTTCCTGATCGATACTGTTCCAAGCAAACTTCAGGGCCAGAAATGCAATTCCTGACATTGACAGGACACAAGATTCTGCAAAACATGTGGTGCTGTGTGGAGACACCACCATGCCATGGAATGGTTTCTGCAGGGATGTGCCATGGCAGGGACACCTCCCACTGTCCCTGCCCCAGTGTCCAACCTGGCCTTGGGCACTGCCAGGGATCCAGGGGCAGCCACAGCAAATCTGGGAATTCCACCCTGTGCCAGGGCCTGCCCACCCTCACAACCAAGAAATCCTCCCCAATATTCACATTAAACCTGCCCTGTTGAAATACTTTATTCCATTGCCTTATCCTGAGCACAGTGAGTTGGTGTTAGATGTACCAGCACCATCACTAGACATAACCTTACCCAGGCAAACACTGTGCACAAGAAGGGAACAGCTGAAAATTGGGAATTTAGCTTGGGAAAAGCAGGACCCTGCCTGGAGGATGCTGTTCCAGCAGCCCCATCCATGCAGCAGCTCCTGGAAGTACTTCCATCACAAAGGTTTATTTTTCACAGTGTGCAACTTGGTAAAAATGATTCAATCCACACTAAGGCTTGGCATTCCAGCTCTCAGTCCATATGGAAATATTTGGTATGTTTAAAAAGGTAAAAAATAAAGGAATAAAATATTGTTTTCACCTTGCCTTTTGGTTCTCCTTGTCCTTCTCTCCCTGAGACTTTAATTTGCAGGGGGCTCTTTACAGGCAGCCCTTCTTCACTGTTTAAATCTAATCAAAACTTGGGTGTCCAATTTTAAAACTTTGCTCAGTATTAAAGCAAAAAAAAAACAGGGGCAAAATTTAACTTTAACTCTAAATAAAGGTTTTTGCACTTTCTGTGCGTTTGGGGTGGTCACACCTGAGGTTTTGGGTTGAATCCAACTCAATTAAAAGCGTTATGTTTTATTTTTAGATTGGGAAGCTGCTATACATATTTAATCTTTTTAGTATATTCAGACCTAAAAAATTATAAATTCCTTCCCATTACTTGATTCTAAAATTGGGGTTTCCTAAAAAAATGCAGGATTTTAGGCTGTTTTTTTTGTTTGTTTGTTTGTTTTTGTTTTTTTTCAAAAAGAACCACAAAACTGAGTGTTATTTTGCCTGCAAAATGTGATTTCACTGGAATAGTTCAGATGTGTAAACCCACCCACATGTCCCATGGTCCATGTGAGCAGGTGACAATGCATTTAGCTTTCTGAATGTCATTTTCTCAGCAGCAAAAACCTGTGAGCTCTGAAATCTCCTTTAGTCCCTCATGAAGGCTTAGGCAGGTGCTTGGTCACCCTGAAGGAGCTGTGGTTGTGCCATAGAAACACTGAAGGTTGGAAAATTCCTCTCAGACCATGGGGTCCAAGCATTCCCATCACCACCAAGGCCACCACTGCCCCATGTCCCCAAATGCCACCTCCACATGACTTCTAAATCCTTCCAGGGGTGAGGACTCCACCACTGCCCTGGGCAGCCTGTTCAAACTCTTTAAAATCTTTTCCACAAAGAAAAGGAAAGAAAGTTTTACCTCCAAGTGTGAGGGCTGGTGATGGCAGTGAACATCCATCTGTGAGGAGCATGCAAAGGACAGCATGAGCTGCAAAGACCTGTCCCTGGCAGAGAAACTTCTCAGAAATGCTTTTTGTGCTGGCCTGGCCTCCAAAAAGGAGCAAACCCCCTTGTTTTCACTCTTTGCTTCACCCTTTTCTCATTTGTGCCATTTAAGCAAGGGCTGGTTTTGGAGAGATGGGGAGAAGAAAATCCCAGCTCATCCTAAGGTTGAAGGTATTGCAGCAAGAACAGTTGTCAGTTAAAACCACCTGAGGTCCTTAAAAAAGGTCATGAAAAGATTGAAATTGCAAAAATGGGGTGGCAAAATATTTCCCACGTGCCTGCACAGCTCAGAAGTTCATGGAATCACAGAAGGGCCTGACTGGGAAGGGATCCACCAGGATCATCCAGTCCAGTTCCTGGCCCTGCACAGACACCCCAAAATCCCACTGAGAGCATTGTCCAAAGGCTCCTGGAGCTCTGGCAGCCTCGTGCCCATTCCCTGGGGAGCCTGGGCAGTGCCAGCACCCTTTGGGAATGAACCTTTCCCTGATGTCCATCCTGAACCTCCCTGGCACAGGCTGCACACTCCTGATACTGCTCATATCATTTAAGTATTTTTGGGTGCCTAAAAGCTTGAAATCATTTTATTGTATAGGTGGCCTGGCTGAATTTGTGGTCTCATTGCCAGGAAGCGCTCTGGGACTGCAGTTTTTATTGAGGCATTATCATTTGCTCGTGGACAGGAAAACCAAGGTAAAGGAGGTGAAGGCAGCCTCACACGCGGGGTTAATCCCATCGCCTTGACCAGGATTGCTCCCATGCCCACATGGAAATGCAGGTTTGGTTCTCTGGGGGACCAGGGCCAGCGTGGCAGGGCTGCCCTGGATCCGACTGTCCCCGGGATCACCTGGGAGCCTCCGCCGCGGTTCCTCTCCCTTCCCACTCCTCTCCCTTCCCGCAGCCGCCTTTATGTCCCCGGCATAAATCCTCTTTACTCGGGCTTTGTGTCTGGGGGCCGGCAGCGCGTTTGTTCCCAGACGAGGAGCGATGCCGAGGCTGAGGGAAAGCACGGGAGGGGGAATACATGCATATCTAGATATTTATCCAGGTATAAATACATCCACTCACAATATATGCACCCCCTCCTTAACCGCGTTTTAACTCCAAATTCTCAGGCTTTAACAGATTTAAATCAGGCTCTTAACGCTATTCCAACATATTTTGTGTGTGTGTGCGTGCGTGTTTAGTAACAACAGTCATCTTAAATTGTAGTGGCACATGGCCAGAGGGAAGAGAGGTGTTAATGAGACTCACTAGAAATGGAAGGAGCTGGGGAGTGACAGTTTTGCGGAGCACTGTTGGCATCGGATCGAAGAGACAGGTGGTGGCACAGGGCTGACCGATCACCTCAGATAATGATGAAAGAGGAGTGACAGGGGTGAAAGATTCAAGGACCACTGAAGAATGGCGAGGGGGAAGGCAGGGGCCATCAGCCAGCCCCGACAGCCCCGGCCCGCTCCCCACGCACCGTGAAATATGAGAGGGGCTGGTAAGGGGGAAGCAGACTATTATCGATATCAGATGTGGAAATGAGTGGACTTAGCAACCTATCTACCATTTGGAGTAAGTATTTACGGTTTCCATGAGCAGAATCAATCAGGTTTGAAATTCATTCTTATTTGGAGGAGGAAATGTGCACTTAACCTTTACATTCGGGGTCTCCTGATGAATATTGACCTAGAAAAATATCCCAAAGGTGTTGGGTCCGGCGAAAAGTTATTTAATAATTTCGTAAATGATTGCTGTACCGTGGGGACTAAATATTTAGATCGGAAATCCTAACTTTAGATGGGTGCTGGGCCAGGGTGCAGATTATTGCTACACTGAGAGCCCTCCAACCTCTCATCAAGCAGCCATAAATCAGGGGGATGGAGGAGTTCAGACAGAGCAAATTCTGGTGACAGCCACGTGATGGACTCACGGGGGAGAAAATGAAAATTCATTCCCTGACAACCTGCTACAGGCTGCAGGTATGGCAAGGGGGAGAAGCTAAATAGATCTGTATCAGCTGCGAGGATGGCAGACCCCCAGCACATGGAAATACTCCGGGAGGGGAGGTGAAACCTGGAGCTGCACACAAAATGTTAAAACCTCAGAGCGGCTGAATCACCTGAGCAAAGATTATATAAAAATGTAAATTGCCTGCTCCTGACCCAATCGCGTTTAAAAATGAAGGGACAAAGAGTGACAGGAAAGGTGCTATTATTACAGATTCAGGGTGATGCACAGTCACTGCTCAGATTCCTCTTCTGCAGTGGCTGGGAGGCAGCTCAGGCACCGCGAATAATTTCCCTGCAACTGCCCTCTCCTATTTATACAGGCGCTCCGAAGGCTTTGGGGATGAAGGGAAACGATCCAGTGGATTTGAACGGCCCTCCGAGCGGGATCCATGCAGATCTGCTCCATGCCGGGATTCCGTTCCCCGATTTTTTTTTTAATCTAAGTGAACTTACCCAAGATTTTCAGTGTGCAGCTAAATATTAAATTCATTTTAAGAAAGATTATTTTACAAAGCTGCCCTCGCTTATGTGAGAGTAATGAACTCGGGGATGAGCAGGAATGGCTCTGAAAGGCACAGGCTGCTTGGCTTTACAAAAGATCTCACTAATGGCCTAGATCGAGTATTGCTATCCCTAAAATTAAATGCCAGTGTTTAAAACTCCATTTGTATAAGAAGAACTTGATATTAATAATTTTAAGGCCTTTGATTAAATAACTATAAATGCATTATTATTGGGTTCATAATTACTTTTAAAGTGTTCAGGTTTTGGTCATTTTCCCTGCATTATTATGGCACAGAGGCAAAATTTCACTCATATATTTGACTTAAATGGCAGTCTTTTGGGATTTGCAACAGAAATTATAACTTCTGCTGCAATTTACATGTTAAGTTCTGTAACCCCGTGATAGTTCAACCATTTGTAAAAGAACAGTAGGTGGCCTAGTGGTCTAATATTCAATGAATAATTTTAACTTACATCAAGCACGAGGTCCAGTTTAATGTTTCATTACATTAAAATTGCACTGGGTGACACAAACTTTATAATTAAAAGAGCGTAACTTTTCCAAAATGCTACAGATGACTCTCCTGCAAAACCGGTGTGTTTGATCAAGCCGTGAAACCAGCCTGGTGTTGCGTGAGCAAGGTACTACCTGTTGAAAATGAGATGAGTTTATTGTCACTGTCTGTCCACAGCGCCGGGCAATTTAATTCCTTGATATTCTGCATCCAGGGAGTCGCACTGTAGCGCAGGGGTTGGTGGATAAATGAAGAAAACCAGGCGAAATGGCGAAAACAAGGTGGTGTGGGTGCGGCGGGGTGTTGGGGTGCCTGGGGCTGTGTGCCCCGAGCTGGGGTGGCCCGGCCGTGCTCCGTGTGCCCTGGCTGGCACAGCTGGGAAGGGCTGGGCTCGCCCCCTCCGGAGCCCCGGGGCTTTGGAGATGCGCCGCATCCCTGGGAGCAACCCCCAGGGCACATCAATCTCCACTTCCAATCGCTTCCTAATGGCCCGGGAGCTTTCCAAAGGGAACCGCAACACGGCCCGGGTCTGCATTAGCTTTTATTTGTCTTTCTGGATATTACCATTAGTCATCATTAGTTATGAGGCAATGGCAGGTATCAATTAGAAGATGAAGTATGACCCGAGTCACGTGCGGGGGATCGGAGCTGCTGCGGGATCGGCTCCTGGCAGCGCTGGGGTGTTGGGGATCCGTGCTCCCCATTCTGCTGGGGGGTTTTGGGGTGTGCTGGGCTGGAGCAGCTGACTTTAGCTTTGTTTCCTATCTCTTCTTTCTGTTTGTTCACTCGAGTGAGCTGAATCGATGAACTCATCCTTGCTGAGCTGGAACACCTTGGGGTTTAATAGACTAAACTCACAAGCTTCTTGTGCTCTTTCACCCCAGATTAATTTTCTTTCCTGTTTAAAATTAAAATACTTAATTGGCTCACAGGTATAAGCAAGAGCAGAAGAAGAGCCTTTAATATCTCAGGATTGTTTCAGTTGTTGCTTCCCAAATTGTGTGCTCTGAGATGATTCTCAGAGAGCACTTTGAAGGGCAGGTAGGTAATGGGAGTTGCATTGCACAGTACACTTATTGTCATAATAGCAAGAGCAGAGTAATTGTGAGGGGTTCGGGAGAGCTGATCTATCCCAGTTCTGGTGTCAGATGCAGTTTGATAAATGCAGCATTAATCGATGCATTATGTAGCATTTGTTAAGATGCATCACCCATCCAGCTTTTATTGTTCTTTGAGATAAAGTGTTGTATTAACGTCAGATTTCCTGATTTTTATTTTTTTTTTTTCTGAGAGGTCTAATGACAGGATGGCACAAGATGGAAGGAAAAACTGAAAATGGCTTTTAAAGGCATGGACCCAACACTTTAAGATGCAGATGAGACACAGATGCCTACAGGAAAAATAAAGGTGATTTTTGAAAATGCCACAACACTCACCTCTACTGCACCTACCTCAATTTTCAGGCACCCAAACACCTTCCCAAACCCATCCTCTTTTGCTGGCCCTGGGTTTGAAGAGATGCCCAGCAGCTGGACCCCCAGTGTGGTTCCCTGGCTGGCTGTGGGTCTGTCCCCTCTCTCCTTCCGTGCTCGGAGCCGCGCGCCGCAAATGCACTGCGTGTTCTAAAAATAAAAGCCCGGATTCAAACATGATGTATCTCCTTTGATTTCCATGCAGATACACGAGGAATGAATGTGTCTATTATGTTGGGGTCTGCTGGAATGTTAATTTTGAAAGTCATTTCTCTCAATCTATAATTATATCTTCTTTGTCAGAAAGTAGGAATTTTTTAGAGTGAGAGGGATTAATCTCAGTCACTGTTTTCAAACAGTTTGAGTTGGGTAGTTTCTGTAAGACTATCATTTCTTTTCTTTTAAGCCAGTTAAATTTTGCCTGAGGCTAACATTTTATACCCAGAGTAAATCTTACTAAAATTAAGAAACAGAACATACAGCTGCCCTTATTCCTGGCCCACAGATGTTACCAAAATCTGATTAAAAACCCCTCAATCTTCTGCTGCACCTTTTCATTAGTGCAATAATCATTTTTGCCAAATATCTGGCAGAAAAGGGTGGAAAAAAAGTGAAAAATACAAGGGCTTGATGATCAGCATCTTTGAAAAGACTCGTTGAACCTAGTGGGAGAAATGAGGACTTGGGGTAATCCATGTACTGAAATATTTTTGCTTCTTTTTCTAGAAAATGTGCAATTTGGTCAGGCAGAAAAAATTGAACAGAGCCTTCCAAGCAATAAATCACTGGATTGCTGGTGACATTCATACAATGCGGATATAGTGTTAACTGTATGAGTCAGACAGCCCTTACTGCACTCAGCCTGTTCCTAGGAGGTGACCTTGCCACGGTGTAGTAATCAATCATTCTGGCACAGGACACACTGTTTTTGTTTAATATTACACTATTGGAATATATAGTAAACAAAGTGCAAAGGAAATTTCGAAAGCAAGCACTATATAAGGTGTGCTGTAATATTTTGCAGCCTGAGGAGTGCCACCAGCATCCCTGGCCCCGTTTGTGCCTCAGGATTACCAACTTTAGGGCTGTTAGCAGCACCAAAGCATATGTGACTACACTCAAATACTTCAACTGTCTGCACAGCTCGAGAGGAACAATTCAATGGAAATATGAAGTTAGGATTACAAAAAAGATTTACTACCAGAGACGCTGCAGTCTACACATTTCTTATTTTGGCACTTTTATACAGTGTATACATCACTATTTTCCCAGCCAAATGACAGAGGAGCAACATCCCCAACTGCCTGAAAAAAATTAAGCAAACAAATCTTAATTAACTAGCAAAAATTCTTTTAGTGTACGATAAGCGAAGTGTTGCTGCTCATAGCCAAGAGGTTATATTGGATTTCCATGCATGAGTTATACCATGAGCCAGTTAATTCATGAAGTTTGCTGTCAGTGCATAGGGTAAAGGAAGACAAAGGCAAAGTCTTTGGAATGAAGGAACCCTAAGTGAAATATATTTGGTTCTTACTGTTTTCACACATAGTCGAGATGAAAGATAATGCGGTGGTAATTGAGTATATAAAACTACCTTGTCAGAGAGGCAGCATTAATGTCGAGTTTGTTCTGATTTTTCCAAGTGCAAACCACTCTGTACGTGCCACAAAGAGGTGAGGAATCAAATCTGTTAGGGCTAAGATTTCGTTAGGGAGAAATGTGGACATACATAATTTTCTCAATACTGCAGCCTACCTTTATTTCCTTGTTGTCCTGGAGCCACTGGTGAGCCGTGTGACATTGAGAAGTGACTTGAGCCATCGTTTGGGGTGACCACAAGTTCCCACGTGCTCCCGGTGGTGGGGGGGACAAAAAAGCTGAACAGGGAGCAGAGGCAAGCGCTGAGCGCACAGCGCCTTGGCCCTGGCTTGCCGAGGGAAGCAGTTGTGGTGACACTTCCCAAGGTGATCTGTAGGTTTTCTTCAAAAGGGTTGGATGTTCTTTCAACTTTAGACAGCTGAGAGAGGCTGCTCTAAAGTGTCCATCACCGGGAGATGAATGGTGCTTTCATGGCAGCATGTCCTGCCAGAGCAGGGCCGGGGCTGCCGCCAGCAGGGGCTGCGCCAGCACCCACCCCTCCACTGCCATCCTGGCTGAGCAGAGACACTCCCCACCACAGTCTTCATATTTTCCTATTTTTCCATAGGATTTGGGAGGTGGAAACCACTTAAAAATGCTTGATTTTTAAGCAGCTCTGAGGGAAATGTTCTGCCAGCAGAACCACAGCCCTTGGAAGGGCTGACCCTGTGCCATAAAGAACCACGGTTGAGAACCAGCCATGAAAAGCCTGTGAGCTTTAGGACTTTGAGCTTCAGAAGCAGTTCCACCACCTGCAGGCCTGGTAGGCTCCATATCCTCACTTCTTGCCCCCAACTACCTCTAGAGTGATCCTGGGTTGCGCAGCCTGGGAATTATCAACACCACATATGCACAGGAGGTCACAGTTTCACACAGTTATGGTTATTTCATACCTGGGCAAAAATAAAGTTGAAACCTGATATTTCAGTGTGCACCATGGATTTATGTTGTATTTACTTGAGCACTGGAGCCAAATCCATTTCTCCCCAGACCGTCTCACCATGGGCAGGTTGCAGCTGCTTGCAATGAATTTGGTGACCAGCCCTATCAGTTGACCCACAGAACATGAATGTGCCTTTATTATAGGTCTATGTATTTCATATCCTAATTATTTATTGTCTATCTGAAGGAGTCAGAGGATCTTGGTGTCACAAGCTGCTGGCTGTTTTCATGGAAAAATGAGCCTTGTGCCAAGCAGATAAATGTGGGATACATGAAGCGGGCTCGAATTCTGAATTCTGCCTTTTCATCCAGTGTTCATATTTCAAAATTTCAGCCAAGAAGGGGAAGAAAGGGGAAAGAAGTATCTAAGTTCTCTCTCAATTTGTCCATGAGCTCATAGGTTTCTTTAGTTTCAATATGTGTGCAACAGAAAGCAAGGAAACCCTGCCTTCCAGTAAAACCTCAAGTCAGGGTAGGTTTACATGGGGTGTACCTGAAAGGAGAGCTTGGCATAGTATTAGGGAAAGCAGCAAATTAAACACATTTCCCAGGACATTTAATTTTGCAATGAAGTCCTTGGCAACATCATTTTTGTTTATCTGCCATCAATGCTAAAAACGGAGCGGGTGTTATTTTCCTGGAAGAAACTCTTGCAGAAAGAGACGTCAGTTATATTAAAAAATGCATTTTGAAACTTCCAGTAGATGAGTTTCAAATAGGTGTAACAGCTCCTCAGAGTAAATATTAAATTACTGCAAAGATACTTAGGGTTAGATGCTGGCTGCTAGTGTTGATTTTATCTTATTTGTTTAATCATTTTACAAATAAATGTATCCAGTCAGGACAGGAATGTTCCATGTTCTGTGAGCATTAGCTATACATTATTGGCCTTTGCATGAATAATGAGGAATTATTATCAGACGTTTATTTAAAATAATAAACTTCTGCTTCAACTTAGAACTTGAAACCCACTTTCTGGGTTAATCAAAACAAGGAAGCCCAAGAAAGCACCGTGGCAGGTTAACCTGGATTCTGTGTACAAACACCATAAAACCCTGCACAGGTTCTCTCCCAGAATCCATTACATACCTATTTCAATGCCCCAAATCCTCTGGGAATGATCATTTTCGCTCCAGTACCACTACGGTGTCCCAGCTCCTGTAGCAGTAATGGGTGTCAGGTACTGTTTGGACTAGAAGGGATTAAGCCATCGCTCCCCTGCTGTGTGTTAATTTATTGCCTCAGACATTTTCATATCTGATTCATTTTCACCCGCTCGGTAAAGTTGGGTGCCTCGGTGGTCAGGAGTGGCTGTGGTTGGGGTGCTGGCTTTGGTTGGGGATGGAGCAGCCACAGATCCAGGCAATCTGCAGAGGTGTGACACAGCGGCCACTCCACCATCTCCTCGGGAAACAGGGAGATTGAGATGCCATCCGAGATCCCAGTGCTAGACATCTCCCCGTAATAGCGTTATTTCCCCGAGAAAATAAAGGGTCAGCCCCGCACACAAACGACATAAAAAATGCTGTGTTGTGGGCGTTTTTTTTTTTTTTTTTTTTTTGTCTCCCCTGGTTTTGTTTAGTGATTATGTAGAACCTGCCGAAAAGGTGTTTATTTCTGTTTGTAAATTGAATGCGCTGGGTGTTTTGCACCAGCTTTGCCTCAGGCTCTGTTGGATGTGATGATGGAGCTGGAAGCCGAGGCAGACACGGGCGGAGGGAATCTGGCTGGAAAACAAAGCCCTGTTTTGTCATTTCATGCCTCTTAAAAGTCTCACTCCATGCAGGCAAAATGTGAGTTAATATACATTAAACAGGACGAGTGGAGTGAAAAATAAACATGCAAAAATAAATAGCAGCTCACTGGAAGCTCTGGGGCTGTTCCCAGAGTGAGGGTGCAATGGGGCCACCAACCACGGAATTGTCCCCAGAAAAGCCACCCCCCACCCTGCCATCCCTCTGTCCTCAAGTCAGGCATTCAGGATAGTTTTCCCAAATCCCATTTCTTTCCCATTTGTGTTAAGTGGGTGATGGGCAACCTCACCCCGTCACACGTATGTTGCACAATGACACCTTCGTGGGTTTAATTTCACACGTATCCATTGCACACACACAAATAAATTCTCCCATACCATTTTATTGAATTTCTAGTAAGTTGGCAGACTAAAGTGATTTTTAACACTTCTCGATTGGATTTATGATTTCTGTGCCATCCACCCTGCTTCTGACATTATGAAATGTTCAACATGAGGGAATCATTCACTGGCTCTTTTAACTACACTATAAAACATTTTAGTCTCCTTTCTCTCAGAAATCCATAAATGGCTAATTTAATCACAGCCTTACAGCAGAAACCCTCAGTATCTTCTGCTAATTATGTGGCTGTGTTTTGGGGCTTAAATCATTGTGAGATGTTGGGGACAGGTAGGGAGTCGGGCTCGGTCATCAAAGGCCAGATCATGGCTTGGTTTCCAGAGTGTTGAGGGTCACCTGGGCTTGGCTCCTCTTGGTCAGGCACTTGAATGGCTTCTCGAAATGGTGTTTTCAGGAGATCAGAGAATCAGAGGATTCCAGGCTGGAAGAGGGCTCAAGAATCATCCAGTCAAACCTGTCTAGCAAAGCATGGTCTAGACAAGATGGGTCAGCACCCTGCTCAGCTGAATCTTATAAGCAGATAAGCCTGGCCCAGAGAAGCACTCCAAGATCATCCACTCTAAGTGTTTCCACACCACTGCCAAGCCGACCATGTCCCCAAGTGCCACATCCACACACCTTTTTGAACACTTCTAGAGACAGCAATTCTATCTTGGACACTGTGTTCTAGTCTTGACCACATGCCAGCCTTATTCTTCCCTTGTCAAATACAAGTCAGATCTACAGTGCTGTCCTTGCCGTTCTAGAACTGCATGGTTTGAAGCCTGGATCAAACTGAACTTTTTGAGGGTCCCTTTTGAAGTTGGGTGTTCCTCTTGTGGCAGGGACAGGCTGGATTCAGAGTCACTTTTGAATTAGGCTGTGACTCAAATCACTCTGTGATCTCATGTTGAAAGAAATTCCAAAATTCCAAAATTTCAAAAGGAACTATGTGAGGTTCTTGGAATTCAGGGAACTGCTAGGTCTTCTAGTTCTTCTGCATACAGGTTATTGGATTTGAGTTATTATTATTTATAGGCTATTGGATTTATTCCATAAATAAGGAAAAAATAAGAAATTGATATCAGTATAAAAATTAATACAATGAGGAAAAGGATTTTGAACTGCTTAAGCAGCTTTATGTATGTAGAGAAAGACTTAAACCTTTGCACTCTGTCTATGGTTTTATTTGAACTCATTTAATGTGGTAATTGCCAAGATCCACTGTCCTTGCAATTTTTTTTCATGTTTTGTGGTTGGTGCAGTGAGTAATTTATTATACAAATACAACTTCTAAGTTCTGTCCAAACCTAGGAAATAAAATCAAATATCTCTCAAAACTGAGGTATTTAACTTTGCCTTAATCATCTTTAACTGTTTCTAGCAAAAATATAAGACAGGAACAAAATATAATATTGTAGGTTATAATAGAGAGGGGGGAGAAAATATGTTGGAGCTGGGCCTGAAATCCTGAAGAGGACTGAATTTTTTGGCCCCCTCAAACTTTTTAAACTGCCTGTGCAAGTGTTGCAGGCTCATGCCCTCTTCTCATTCTTCTCTGGGACATCCCAAGGCCTGGTGGTCTCTGGAGTGTGCCCTGCCTGAATAACACTCAATTCTTGATGATATTAAATTGCTTAAGTTGCTTTCCATTTTATAAAGGAAGCAACGTCTGAAAGAGCATCTGTCCCAGGCACGTTCTCAGCCCACCTCTGTACCTTTTGTTCCCTTTGCCCTGTCACCTCTCGTATTTGCTGCTCTGTCCCCTTCCATCCTCAGTCTCACTCCCTTCTCCTTCCCCCCTGCTCTGGCCATTCCTTCTGGAAGCATTTCCTTCACTGGTTCTCATTTCAATCCTGGTGTCTCTTCCACACATCCTAGCACTTTTGGTGATATACTGACACGGCACCTGATGCACAATCCCATTTTGCACATGTCACTTCATACTCCAGCTATATTCCACCCCAAAATTCCTCTTAATCCTTAATAATCAATACCAGCATGTGAACCATATGCACCATTAACTACAATTTACATCTGATAAAATACTGTTTTTCTTCATTAGGAGGCTGCTTCCATCACAACGTGCTCATTTGGGGAAACACTTGGGGGTGGAAAGTCATTGTCCATCTTATTTCTCCTGGAGTCCAAACCCCAGACTGTGTCCTCTTGCCTGGGCTTGGATGCCAAGCAGGACTGACTTTCATTGTGAATGACCAGAAGTCATTTTTCAATCAATTTACTGATTCACCTGAGGGTGAGACTCATGGGTTTTGAGGGAACGATGAGAAAGGAGCAGTCATGGCCAACTTCAAGGAGAAATGGGTGTTTGGGGAGCAAAGGTTAAGTGAGGATGGAGAAAACACAGTGGGATTAGCACAAGTTAATAAAACACGCTAAGATGTGCTCTTCCTTAACTGGTTTTAATTCTCAGGGGTTAAAGAAAAGTATGGCTGTGTAATGGTGTGGAAATGCAAGCAACTGTTGGAGCCAGGTGCTCAAGTATTTCCAGACGTCATTTTCTATTTCAAACTGAAAGACTTTTGGAAGAGACACACCAATAATATTCTGCAAGAGCAACGGGTAAGCCCAAGACTGGTGTGTGGTTACCGTTTGCTAAAATCTGATTGCAAATATGTGGATTTTGATGCATTTTTCCCTTAGAAAAGTGAGTTACAACAAACTTGCTTTTCCACTCTTACATTAATCTTCTGAAATGTTCCTGGAAGCTGGGCCTAACTTGCTACATTTATTAGAAGAATTATTAAACAACTAAGATAAAATCCTCATTAAGAGTCAGCATATAACAGTAAGTATCTTTGTAGTAATTTAAGTTTGAACCTATGGTTCATCCTAAGGCTGATTTTACTGAAGGGGGTGGACACTGTGGTAGCTGCAGAGACCCCACAGGGCTGGTGACTTCTAGGCATTGTCCCAGCTCCAGGTCCTGGTTTAGATCTCATGGACCTCTCCATCAGCACAGAGCAGCAAAAATCCTCCAAATCACAGAATAGAATCCCAGGATTGTTTGGGTTGGAAAGGAGCCTAAATCCCATCCAGGGCCACCCCTGCCATGGCAGGGACACCTCCCACTGTCCCAGGTGCTCCAAGCCCAATGTCCAACCTGGCCTTGGGCACTGCCAGGGATCCAGGGGCAGCCACAGCTGCTCTGAGCACCCTGTGCCGGGGCTGCCCACCCTCCAAGGGAAGGATTTATACCTAAAATCTGGCCTAATCTCCGGTATTTTGGTTCAAACTCAATTCCCTTTATCCTAGCTCTGTCTGCCATGGAAAAATTCACTCTCCCTCCCTATTGTGAGCCCCCTTTAAGTGCTGGAATGTCACAATGAGACCTCCTTGGAGCCTCCTCTTCTCCAAATTCCTATTGTAAGAATGGGGAGCATGGAGGGTGCAGAGTCCCAGAGTGTCTACAGCCTCCAGGAGCAGCGAAAGGACATCCTTGATCATCCATTTGAGGAACAATTTTCCTCTAGTAGCTGGAATTTTTTAATAAGGAGGTTTTATATCACCATGCAAGGTGCACTTAAGGGAATGTGACACAGTGTGACAGCCCTGAGATGCTGCAAAGATTTTGGACAGAATTACAAATTCCGCTGGTGTGGCAGCGGCTGGGCACAGCAGAGCATAAATTAACATATAACTAATAACTATACTGGCATTATAGAGAGTATCTCATGGTGATAAGCTTCATGATTCTCTTCAACCCACTGAAGTTGAAGGAAGAGCAAAGGCCTTTTCAAGCTTACTTTATCTTCTTGCTTCTTAAGTGAGACTAATCAAGTTTATATCCTTTTAGCTTATTATTAGCCCAGCAGAGCTTCTGGCACTCTTTACAGCTTTTTTGACATGAAAGTTAGTTACACCTACTCTACTTAGTGTGACTTCACTTTTCTTGTGATAAATCCTGAAAATTAATATACTGTATCCTCCAGATTACAAAATGAAAATGTCCTAGACATTGTGAATACTCTGGCTGTGGAATGCTGCCAGTAAAAGAAAAAAACCTGATGTCTTAATGATGTCTGTTAATAAAAAGAAGAAACTGAGTAGTAAATTTTCTTAGTTAGCATGTCAGGCTTTTTTTTCTCTTTCTTATTCTAAACTTGAACTGACACATATTAAGTAGAAGAATCCTTGAGAATAAAATGATTCGATGTAAAGAAATAATAATGAGAATCCTAGACTGAAGCAAGTCCTGCTTTCCTTGTGCTCCCACTGTCTCTCATAGGAAGTTGGGCTGCAGGAGGAATGCAAGCCTGGGCCCTGAGCGCTGAACATAGGTTAAATTCTTCCTTAAATTAAATGAAGGATAATAATGAAATCTTTTGTTACATTATTTGCTGACCGGGCCTCCTGATTTGGTAAATTAAGAGAAAGCCAAGCTCTGAAACAAGAGCCCATTCTTGTTCCAGGGGTAGCACTGGTGGCACTGGTGTCTTGTTGAACACAGACCTGCTTAATTACAGTTCCCACTGTTTGTTAAGATAACGAGTGCCAGCTGTTTGATAGCAAGAGGCAGGGCTGGCCATCTTTGTCATTTCCATTCAGGCCCCGGATCAGAGCTGCGTGTCGGTGCAGTCGTACAGGGAGCAGAATAACCGGGAAGTGCTCTCGCAATGCGTTCCGCAAATTTGGGCAGAGCATTTGCCGCTGCACGCCGAGCTCTGCCATCTATATCTAAAGCCACTCACCATTGGGAATATAAAGTCAAAGCAGAAAAATTGAGCATTTAATGGTCTACTATTATTGCCGAAATCACAATGACAGGCCGTGATCTTCAAGTACAATTTTGATCCTTATGTAGTAACTGAAATTACAGCATTTCATACTCTGACTATATTATAGGGAATAAAACATCTGTCTAAATATTGGAGATATAAAACCCTCAAAATAAAGATATTTGAGAATATCTTGCACAGAGCACCTTTCCACCTGCTTGCTTAGTATAATGCAGTCATTATGGCAATAAATGTTTCTAATAAAGTATGAAAATGGATTGTTTGCTTTGCTGCTTGTATGAACTCTCATTTCTCTTTTTATTATATTGAATCTGACATTTGCTTACCCTTTATCAGTAGAATATTTAATCAACTCCAATCTGTAAGAAGCAAGAGGAATTTCTATTTTATTTAAAACCTGTCCCACATGAAAAAGGACTGGGAAAATAGGTCATGCAGTGTATGGGAAGTGTGGGAAGCGTTAGAGTTGCAATGGTGAATATTTATCCAGTCTACAAAAGAGATGGATCTAAACTTGTGCAGTAACAGGCGAGTCTGCTCCTATTGTTTAAAGTCCTGCTGAAATGATTTAATGGCTTAATGTTTCTAATTTTTATCCGCAGTACAGGATCTAGAGAATTAAGCCTCTGTCAGCTTTATTTATTTTCTCTGTCAGAGTATTTTCTTGCACTTTTTGCTACATAACTCTTCAGAAATGCTATATCCATATCGATTGTAATTTCCTTGGGCTCTTGGCCAAAATACTCAACGTAAACAGTCTGTGTTTCCTCTCCATCTGTATTTTGGCTAATCCTCTGGTTTAGACAATCTACTGACAAGTGCTGGTTATCTGGAGGTGCACGGGTTTCAAACCGGCGCTCTATGATTTATGGTTCTTGTTTTACAGAAAGTATCACAAGCTCACAGAAGTGAAAGCTTCCAAATAAGCACCTAACTTTTGTAAATGCAGCTAACAACATGTCTGCAAATATATAGCAAACACAGTGAGTGATGTCTTATTATGCAGGCCACAGTTTGACTTGGTCTGGTTTTATTTATGAATATGTCCTGCATCTGTTTCAAATTTCAGACCCGCTCAGTTTCTCCAATGCTCTCCCAAACAAGCTTGTGCTGAAGGTTGTTAATTATCCTAATAAAATATTTGTATCAATTTGACTAAAGATCCGCAATGCTTCTGCCACGAGCAGACATTTTTTAATAACTGAATTAAGAGAAATAATTGCAGCTAGCGCTGGAATGGTCAGAGATGTCCAGATTGTATAAAAAAAAACAAAGGAGGGGAGGGGGAGTGGGCAGAGCACAGAGAACTGTACAAGAGCAAAGGGACATATGATTAAATTAAAGGGCAATGCTTTGTGAACAAACAAAAGGAAATCCTTCTTCATACAATTCGTAGTCAATCTGCCGAATTCACAACCACAGGGGGTCATTGAAACAAATGCTGTGGCGGGGTTTCAGAGCAGACCGGATAATTTTATGCCTCTTATTAAAATACGTAGCCCTGGAAGCCCAGATAATGATAAGGGTAAGCAAACCCCGAGCTGCAGCCTGTGAGATGGTGTTGGAGGCATGGGAAAGGAGCCTGGCTGCCCCCAGCCAGAGGGATGGGGCCTTCTGGGGGCTCACTTCCCTTTGAAGAGGTGAGCGCTGCCCACCAGCGAGGCGTGAGCTCCATCACTGATCTCCTCTGGTGCCACCATTCCTCCCTCCTCAGGAGAAATAAAACATGAGACCCCAGTGTGAATTTCTAAGCATTCCCCTGTTCCTGCTGGTTCCTCAGCCCTGAGTGATCTTTGAGGGACGGGGCTCCCTTGGATTATCCTTGTTGTGTGATTAAAGGGTTGATGCAGGGATGAGCTGTAGGGACCACCCTGACATCACTGCTGGGTGTGAAAGGGGCAGGGTTTGCCCACTGCTCTGTGGAGAAACTCAGCTCCAGCGTGGCAGGTATTTAACCCTCTGCCACAGAGTAAAACTTCAAATATATTTTTCTGCCATGAAATCTTTTTAGTTGCTCTTGGTGAGCCCATGTTGAGCCATGAGACCTTGTCCCTTGCTTTAGTTGAGCACTGGGAATTTCACTGTCTGTATTTCACACACGTGTTACCATATCTGCTACCCGGAGATGCCTTTCTTGAGATCCTACAAGAAAATAGGACACATTGCAGGCTCCTCAGTGAATACATACTGCAACATCCCGAATGCAATTGGCCATATAACATTGGTATCCATGTAGAAAACACAATAAATAAAAGTATTGCCATTTTAAATAATGTAAATAGGAATGTATTTTAAAATACTAAATTTTAAAAAAAGAAACAAAAGCAGCAGACCAATAAGTTGATCCAGAAGATCTGAAGACCATTGAGCTGAGGGGAGATACTGCCAAAGGGGGACGCAGCCTGTTCCCGTGGGAGCGGCTCCAGCTGTGTTTCAATCCACCACTCAGGGGTCCCTGGGTGCTCCTGGAGAAGCAGGGGATTCGCTTCCCTGCCAGCTTGGTTGCACTGATGCAATGAAAGCCAAGGTGACAGGTGGCATTTCTTTGCCCCTTGTTATCACCCGTGGAACAGCCCCGACAGCATCTGAGAAGGGCCCTGCCAGCGCCGTTCATGGAACTCTGATTTATTTCACTCCTGGGCAGCAGAAAAAGTGACAACTTTGCCTCTCAGCATTGTCAGGGTAATGCTTTTCCCAGGCTGTTCACGTGGCAGGGAGGGAGGGAGCCTGAACATCTGCATCCCTTGGCCAAGGACCACGAGGAAAAGTTTAATTGGTATTTAGAGTTAAGCTCTGTGGCAGGATGGGGAAGCCAGGCTCTACTTCATCCCATGGAGACTTCACCCAAAGATTCTCTTCAATATTTGGAGCCCTCTCCCTAGAATCCATGGGCACAGTATGGTATTCTCAGCTCGGTTATTTCTCACTGAGATCTCTGTCCATCTTTTTTTTTTTTTTTTTTTTTTTTTTGCTGTAATTCATTGAGTTAGAACCTGACTTTAGGGTGCTAAGACTAATGAAATGAGCACACTCCCCTTGCCAGCTATTTTAGACGTTGCCCTAAACTTTGTTTCTTGCATTGCTGTTGCTAACGCATAATAAAACTCTGTCATCTGCAAAAAATTTGCCACTCTCCAAAGTTTTCTTTTCCAGCTGAAAAAAGCCCAGGCTGGTGTTCTGCTCCCAGGGACAAGCCACTGTCACCAGCATGTGGGAGACCACTGCCAGGATTAACTGTACTGATTTTCTAGGACAGCATGTTTACAAAAATTTAACAAATAAGTAAAGGAATAAATTTGGTCAGTCCAAATAAATCAAGGACTGTATTCTTTACTGGGAAGTCCTTGCAACCTGGCCCAACCTTCAAGATAAGACATTTTGTCTCATTTCCACCAGGAATTATTTCCTTCTGGATTTCTGACAATGGTGAGATCTTGTTGTTTGCGTGGGTTTTTTTTTGGTTTTTTGGGTTTTTTTTACTTTAATCCTTTGGGGGAAATGGGTAAAATTGCAGGACTTGCTTTCAAAAAGGAGCAGTGAACTGCAGCTGCACCCTGACCAAAGCGGCGGCCTCTGCTTGCCATCTCCTTCTTTTCCTTGGGAAGAAATTGTCAGTAGGCTGGTGAAATCCTGCAGAAGAATTAATGAGATTGTTCAGAAAATAAACCAGCTTTTATTTTTCTACATAAAATTTTGTGTTGAGCTTGACAGGCTAAAATGACTCTGGGAGAGAAGCAGGGCCCGGGCAATGCTCTCCTGCTTCCCAGTGTGAGGGCAGAAAGCTGGGCTGCATTTTGTGTTTGTGAAATGCCATTTGTGCTGTGATCGCACCCTAAATCACAAAGATGAAACGTGGTTCTCCTGACTGTATTCCTTGATCTCAAGGAAACACCAGATAATTGTATAATCTCTTTATATACCTGTCAAAGGATCAGTGTTTCCAAAGCAGCCCCTAAAAGGGTGCCTAAAAATCTGTGCATGTTTTCATCCCCTCACATCTCTGTGTGCACATTTCTGCTGGGTTTTTACATATCCTGTTCATCCTGCATGGGCTGCTGTTGGATATAGGCACAAAGGACACAATTTTGCATACATCAGCAGACAGGCAGCTCCAGTTTTTTCTCCTTGGATCTCCCCATGATCACAGCAACTGGAGATGAACAAGATCCACTCTGCTCCCTACACCTCACCTTCCCAGAAGGAGTGTTCCCTGGACAATAATCACCACTGGTTTGGCTCTGCCCCAAGCAGTGGCTCCTCCATCATGTCCTTTTAGAGACTCTTCCCCTCGTGAGGCCACTTTTGAAAATTTGGCCTCACCAGAGCATTAAAGCTGAGAATTTCACAATGACACAAAGAGCTGAAACATCTGGAGAAAAATTATTTAAAAGAGCCTGGAGTGACAGGGCTTGGAGGAGCCTGGGATAGTGAAAGATGCCCCTGGCCATGGCAGTCCACCCTAAGGATGGACTTTAAGGTCCCTTCCAACCTGAACCTTTCCACAGTTCTACAATTTGCTGAATTAATAATTGAATCATTGACTGAAATCAGCAGGAGAAGAGCCAGGAATTGCCCAGCTCTGCTGAACCTGGTATGTTACTGGATCATAGCCATGTGCTGCCTGCTCTGGTTGCATAAAAAAGAGAAGCCTGAGAGTTACATTTATTTTCCTGGACCTAAACAAGTGAAGAAGACTGGATTCCAAAACACTGTTCATCTGTGATTACTGTCTGCTCCTGGAGGTGAGAAATTGCCTGTGAACACACTGGGAAACTTTTGTGGGAAGGATACAGATGACACAATTTCGTTCCACCCCCCCCCCTCCCCCCATCAATCCCTGAATTCTCTTATAGGGTCAAAGGGAAACCACCAGTGAAAAAAAAGAAGCAAAATTCAGATAGAAAATAATTGCAAGCCTTTTCCAGCTTTAAGTCATCTTGAAGAAGTAATTTAACTATAACATGCTGTCTGCCATTTGTAAATTGTTAATTAACGAGAGACCAAATAATAATTACTGCTGGAGCCATTCAATTAAAAGATGTTGCCTTCCAAACTTTGTTCACACGGTCTATATTACCAACATCATGTCTAGAAATATGCCACAAATACTGGCAAAAGAGCAAAGCCCAAGTTTTCCGCCATCATAATAGAGCAGCAATTTTTATTATTTTGATTATTAAAGCTTGTGGTCTCCTGCTTCAAGTGGCTCAGGAAAATGTCTCTTTGTGGTTTTGCTAAGAGAGTATTTTTGAGAATAAGAGATTGAAAAAACAGCAAACAAACATTTCTTACGAGAAAATACTGCCCTTCCATGTAACGTCCCCAGGAAAGGTTCCCGCTTGGACTTACTGTGAGACAGAAGAGAAAATGGAGAACAAATGCCTGTGCCTGGTCTGGATAACCTAAAGTTAACTCCACATGTCAAACTGATTGCCTGACACAAGGCAGGCATATTCTGTGATGACAAACAAATAGCACCTCCATCCTGCAGACATCCCCTAATTATAAAAGAGAAATTATTTCCCATTTTCATTGCCAGCAAATGTATGTTACTCTGGTGCACCATAATTTCTGTCTAAGTACTGTATCAAAGTTTGCTGAATGTGAAGCACAAAGTATGTTAGACATTAAACTGTAATTACAGAAGGGAGTGGATTTCTAGAGTATTATGTTTTTTGGTAATATTTTATTTTATTGGTTTTCAAATATACTTAGACTGCCAGACTAAGCAGGCAGAATAACAGCAACACAGAATTCCAGAATAACATATGACTTTAATAAAATAAAGCAGGATGGTTTCCTTTACTTGTATGGCTGGAAAGAATGGAAAGCATTAGTTTGCCCTCAGCCATGGTGCCATCCAGACCTGTGCCCAGGCACAGATGTCACTTGAGGCAACTATCCCCACATTTTACCCCAAATCTTTGATTTTGGTTCTCTGTCAGGCAGCAATCAGCTCCTGTGATTGGCACAGCAGAGCTTTGATTTTAGTGCAGTGCTCTTATCCTATGGAAATATAGATAATAACCCAAGATATAAAAGGAGGTGATGGCAGGGGAAGGTGAATACGGATACAGGAAACACAGAGGGGATTATTCAATCCATGTGTGGCTTTTTGTTGCTTTACACTTTCACCTCATCCCCTGAATTTTCGAGCCTGAAAGGTAGGCAGAGGTTCTGGGGTGGGATCAGGAGCGGGATCGATGATGGATTAGCAGGAGTCGTGTCCGTGGGATCGCTCCCGCTGTCACACTCCCGGCTTTCCATTACGGCGCCATCACTCACAGTTGTGCCCTTTGTGGTTCCTGTAATGATCTACACTCGTTCTGTCTCCCGCCCTGTCCACCTTCCTGCACGTCAGGCTCCAGAGGACAGCCAGGAATGTGGTGTTTGATACGTGACCAGCTTTGCCGGGGATAATTTTCTACATGGCTGAGAATGAGCACGTGGGGTCTTTGGGGCTGAGGCACAGCCATGCCCTGGATTGCTCGACCAGGTGCATTCTTGACACGGTTCCTCGGGAAGGTATTCTCTCCTGGAGGAGATATTAACACTATTTCATTAGGATTCCTCTTGCTCTGATTTGCCATTCTGATTTTTTGGTGGAAGATGAGCATCCTCCAACAGAGCTGGAACTGCCAGGGGAAAGTGCAAGGGTTGTTAGAATTGAGGTGGGAAATCCCAACCTGGTTTGGGCTGGGTTGGTTCTTTAAGGGACCTTAAACCCCATCCAAGGTTCACCCCTTGCCATGGGCAGGGACATCTTCAACTATCCCAGGTTGCTCCAAGCCCTGTCCAAGCTGTGCCTTCCCTTGATTTTGTGGGCAAACCCTGACCATGAGGTTACACAATCTCTGTCCAGACTCCCTCTGAAGTACCAGGTTCCCTCTGATCCCACCCGGGCAGGGCTGGAGCTGCTCCTGGAGCCAGCCAGAGCTGAGCATCCTCACCCTGTGCTGGGGCCCTGCTGCACTGACCCCATTCCGGGTGATGCAGCCTGTCAATACTCTTGGTTTATTAATTAGTCTGGAGGAAGAGAGGCACTTCCCACACAAATGGGAGTCCTGGCCAGGAAGAGCTGGGAGCAATCCTTTTGCCCACGAGTTGCCTAATGCAGCTACTGAAACCCTGCCAAAGGTTTGCTTTCAGAGCATTCCTGTGGGCAATATTTTTATAGTATCTTACATCCCAAATGAGCTTTCTATGTTTCCTAGAAGCCTGATTTTTTGGAAAGAGCAAACACCCCCAAACTTTCCATGTTTCCCGCTCCCTTCAGGTTATTTTCCATTTGCTACCTGATCCCTGATGCACGGAACCAGCCTGAGGAGAGCTGATTTTTGGAAGGGAGAGTGTGGCAGCACGAGGCAGGTTGTCCATCTACTGCTGTCATATCCTGGCACTCCTGACCCAGGGAAGCTGGCACGCCGACCTGCCGCGGGCACTGCGCCATCCCGGCAGATGGGCACGAGCCTGGCCAGCGAGGAGGCCGTGTAGGAGCATTTAGTCTGGAAGCAAAGGGCAGAATTCCTGGACAGACATTTTAAATCCAGGCTGTTATTTAGGGATTACACCCCTGAATGCACAAGGATTTTTTTTGGTTTTGTTTGGGTTTTTTTTTTTTTTTTTTTTGAGGGGGGAAGGTTTCAAAGGAGTAAGACAAAATTATTATAAAATATAATTATAGAAGAAGGAGGGAATATTTTCAAATTTCTATTTCCTTACGGCATCCTGCCAAAGAATCCCACAGGGATTGCTTAGCAGGGATTTTGCTGGATGTCTGTGGAAGCTGTAGGTACCCAGGTACAGCTGCCATGACAAAACCCATTTTGTATTCAGGCACGGAATCACTTTTGGTTTTTTACACACTTATTTTTAGTTGATGGCTGAAAATTATGCAAATGGTGAAGCCTGAACTTGGAAGTCTTTATTTTTAAACTGCAAGTATTTATTTTAAACTGCAACTATTTATTTTAATTTGTAACTCTTTATTTTAAAGTCTAAGCCTTAATTTTAGACTCTAATTCTTTATTTTGACTGCACTGTCTTGAGACCTGTGTTTTTTGGGTGCAGAAGTAATCCATTCAGATAAAAAGATTTATTCAAAAGTAAATCCATATATCCTGGATGTCCATTTTCCTCTCTGTGCTGGGAATTGATTCCCATTCAGGAAATTTGATTCAATATATCGAGAAGCCCTGAGATGCTGGTGGGGTGGAGGGGGTGTTAAGCTGGATTCCAGGCTGGAATATGCCCATATCCAGATTGATTCCAGCTGACTCCAGCAAGTGGATGAGGAATGCAGTCACCTCTGGCTCCACAATACACAGAATTTAACACCTCTGCCCTTCAAATGGCCCATCAGAGGTTCCCAGGACGGCCAGTTCCCAGAGTTCGGTGTCTCTCCCATCAGGCAAGATGGATCCAGGCTCTTTTCCTTCTGTGCCCTGGACCAGGACCAACTAAAATTACACGAGTGTTGGCAGATGTATGTCTAATCTGTTCTTCAAAATTGCCAGTGAGTTTCACAATCTCCCCTGGTAATTTGCTCCAGTGCCTAATTATCCTTTCAGATAGAAAAGCTCCTTTCCTGCGCACTAAAACCTGTTACTTCTTGTCCAGCACTCTTTGGACATGGAAAAAAGTGCTTGTCACCTTATTTAAAATAAAGATTTACGTGCATTTGCTTTCAGACCCATGGCCATAAATATATTTAAAATTGAAATAGTATTGAGGGTCTCTTTCCTCTTTCTAGACTAAGCAAACTCATCACAGCTTTTCTCAAATGTTTATGATTTCCTTTTATTTTCCTCTGCACTTTTCCCCAGCCCATCTTATTTTTTAAGGCAAATGCCAGGAAAGAGCCACTCTATTTTCATTAAGGCTCTAATGATGCTCTGCAGAGATCCCAGAAAGTTCTTTGATTTCTTGTAACACCACTTCCACCATTGTATTTGTGTGAATTGGATTTTTCTTCCTATACATAGTGCCTCGCACTCATCTTTATTAAATGTCACCATTAGGATGCTGCTCCAAAATAATTTGGAATTTTAATACTCGCGATCTTTCCCACTTTGGTGTCATCCAAAGTGTGCTCTCTCTTCTGTCATCCAAGTTGTTAATGAAATATTGAATAGCATTGGATCCAGGACAGATCCAGCTGGGACCCTGTGTGGAATGTTCTCCAACACTGACAAAGTAAGGAATTTCTGGGTTTCATTTAGAGCCCTGGGTGATCTAATCCATTGGATTAGACAGCAGCTACATGAAACAATGAAAAACAAAACAAAACGAAAAATCCTCAAACTGCTTTATGCAAATTCTCATTTTTTAATACTTTTTCCATTTCACATCATCTCAACATATCTGTGCTATGTTTTATTTCCTTTGTTTTCTTTTTGAAGGAACAGAATCCCAACTGCCTTCTATAAATAGTCCAGAAAGGTTTTGAAGTTCAACTCAGAATTAGGGAAATAGAGAAACAGAATAGTTAAATGCAACTTTTTGGGGTGCTATTTGGCAGTTTTATAATTATTTTTTCCAGTAACGGCCTAAAAGGCAGCAACACATCTTTACTGTGACAGCTCTGCTTTTGCAATGGAAAGAAGGTAAAATCAACACAAAAATAAAGGAAAGAAATCAATTTTTTGTATAAAACTCCACTATCTTCTAGGCTAAACTAGGGATTTCTAATGATTAAGTCTTCTAAACTCACAAATTTCTGCTTTCCCTAATGCTGGGTACATTGCTTAGGAGAAGCTGCTTGGATTTGTTTGAAACATCCTCATCCCAGCTGTGGAAATTGTCTGTGAAGAAACAGGACCCCCTGGCCCAGGCCAACCTGAACAAATGTGCATTAAATCAGAAAAATGACAAGGTATCATTAGGCTTTGAGCAGCACTTTAAAGGCTGTGGAGGTTAAAGAATAATTTTAGTCTTGATGGCTTTTTTATATATTTCATTTCCCTCTCCCTTCAATCCATGCAAGACACACTCTGGAATGATTTATCAGCCCAGTTCAGACTTCAACCATGTTTAACAGGTTTAATAGATCCAAAGTGTTCAATCATTCCTGGTTACCTTTTCTCCTGTGTGACACAGGTCAAAGAGCCTCACCTGGCTGTTTCTGCACCTTGGTCCTACTCACCTCAGCCTTGTTCTAAGCATCAGCTCATAAGCACATGGAATATGGTCTGATTGATTCACAGAATCCCAGAATTATTCAGGTTGGAAAAGCCCTCCCAGCCCAGCAAGCCCAGCCTGTGGCTGATTCCTGCCTTGTCCCCAGCCCAGAGCACTCAGTGCCATCTCCAGGAATTCCTTGGACACCTCCAGGGATGGGGACTCCAAACCTTCCTGGGTTGCTCCTTTCAGTGCTTATATGATCAAAGAAGAAGAATCGGTTAAATATTTTTGCAATGAGATAGGGTGGATTTATTCTCTAACAACTCCTTTTCAGTTTGAAGAAATGACTGATTTTCACAGTCTAGAAAATAAAAATCCTGGGAAGATCTGGAACAAGTGAATAATGGACAGTACAACAAAGTGAGGATTAATTAGTGTGACTGATTAGATATAATTTTGTATCAGAACCTCGTAGGACCCTGGGACATCAGAGTCCAGGTGGAAAACTGCCTCAGGGGCATCCCTACATCATTGCACCCTGCCAGGGGTGAAGGGGTTGTGACCTCCTGCTCTGTGTTCTCTGCACTCCAGAAAACTTCATGCCTTGACATTTTAGCATGTTTCCCCTTTTGCTATAGGAAAACTGAATTGATGGGACTCTATTTGTCTTTCAATTTAATTTTAAATTATTCAACTCCATCTGAGGTTATTTTCTATAATTGGTTCCATGAAATCTTTACCAATCCATCAAGGACAAAATTGTATTTGTGACGCATCTGGCTGTGTCACCACCTATTTAGTAAGGACCTCTTTCAATGAGGACATTTTTAGCAGGAGTATTTCCTTTGGACCCAGGAATGTAAAGGTTCCCACAAAAAATTGCTCCCATTAATGACTCTCTCTCAGCTTAAACTGCTGAATCCTCACCTAAATCTGACCCCAGTGCCTGCAGGAAGGTCCTTACTTACTCCAGCTGGAAAGGACCTTAAACTCATCCCATTCCACCCCAGCCATGTCAGGGATACCTCCCACTGTTCCAGGTGTTCCAACCCCAATGTCCAACCTGGCCTTGGGCACTGCCAGGGATGGAGGACCCACAACCTCTCTGGACAGCAATTAGTTCCTTCTTCCTTAATTCTTCTAGTTTGCACAAGGTCCACCAGAAAAAATTTTATCATCTCTGCAGCTTTTCCATCTCTTTGTCCATGTTCTCCTTCCTCACTTCCTTCTCCCTGTTTCTTGACATTCCATGTGATTATGATGCCAGTCTCCTCTGATCTCCTCTATGCTGCTCTAAACCTCTTCAGAGCTGCAGCAGCTGTGTCCCAGAAGACAAGTCCTTTTTGGGACTTTCATGGAGCTTACTCATGGACAAAAATTCTTTTCGTATTGTCCCACTCCACAGTGTGCCTGCATTTGACTTGCAGATTAAACCAGGATAGGAGAAATAAAACAGATTATTAAAAAATAACATATTCAACCTCTCCTGGCAATTAGTTGTTCAAGTTCCATATGTGCAAAAGCGATTCTCTGCTCTATTTTTTTGTTAAATTGAAGGAGTAGGATCCTAAAGCTGTCAATATTGACTCAGGAACCATCATTGAAATTCAGAATTTTACAAATTACTTTTTTTTTTGTGATCCAAGCTCATTTATTTACCTTCCCAGTTAGAAAAGACTCATCTAGGTAAGTAGCCAAGAACAGGAGGGTACAAATGGAGAACTGGAACCAGACTTTGGCTGAGGTTGTATTGACTTTGGCAAAAACAAGAGATGAAAAATTATACCTTGGATAAAAATAAATTATAATCTGCAAGTGTTTGAATTAGAGGAGTTCTCCATGTAAACTTAATAAATGAATGTTAATTCATTTACCAATTTGTAGCTATGAAACTTAACTGGTGATGTTATTCCTTGGAACTTGTTTTGGAAAAGATTGCATAACCCATGAAGCAATTCTTCATAAAGTGCATAAAAGTGTCATTTTATGTAAAATTTATGCATCCAGTGTTAGTTATGGCCTTTTTAATAGTACTTAATGCTGCTGTATGACATCATTCTTTCATTTACCAATACAATAAACAAAAATACCAATCCAAGCCCATTTTGAAGATTAAAATAAATGGGCATCAGCTTGGATTTCTTCAGTTTAAGTTGTGCAAGTCAATAATTATCGCTGCCGTGAAAAGGATTTTTACAAGGACCGATTGTCATACAAAGTCTACGTATTTATTATTTATTTAGTTAGCTTAATTACAATTTACTCACTGTGTACGTGTTAACTAATACACTGTTAATGTGCCTTGAGCAATTAATTTCGCCGGCAGCATCGAACTGGCTCTCTGCGCTTGTCCCTTTATTAGTGGCAATTATTGAATCCAATTTTCCTTGTCCTTACTCCATTTCCTCCGCTGCCTACAGGGCATCTCGACGGGAGGGTTGGGACTCTGTGCTCCTGGTCTCAGTCCCTCCACCCCTTCCCTCCCATGCCCAGGGGAGGAACAGGGTAGAGGGGCCAGGGTAGGCACAGGAAATCACAGGGACATCTTCCCTTGCCTGCATGGAGGAGGGATTGAGTCCATGTCCAACATCCAGATGCAAAAAGTCCTGATTTGGAAGGAACTGAACTGTTTTTTTAACAGGACATTGGATCCAGAGGCATTGGATACCCCATATGGAGGTATCCAACAAGGAAAGTATGGAGCTATCAAATATGGAAGAATTCAGCTTCCTTTAGATGGAGGTATCAAATATGGAAGGCTTTAACTTCCTTTAGATGCTCAGATTTCTTGAGGTCCTCGTGGTTGATATAGCACAGATTTATAGGATGGTTTAGGTTGGAATGGACCTTCAGGGTTGTCCATGGGCAGGGACATTTTCCACTGGGCCAGGCTGATTCAAGCCATGTCCAACCTGGCCTTGGACACTGGGAAGGTGAATACAGGGAGTTACTCAGTGTGAGATCCTTGCTATAAACCTTGTGCCTGCTGTAAATCAATTTATCTACTAATTCAAATATTGGTCAGAAAATGCCTTTTGCTGTGAACTCCCCTTGCATGGTCCACGAGCAAAAGGAATTTTATTAATATCCTCTTTTCTCGCTGAACAACCTTTTCACTGGATGTCTTTTTTTGAGGGCAGCAGTGCTGTCCCGTGGTTTGCAGATGACATTCCCTAATTTGTTGTGCTGGCGCGTGCTCTCAGGCCCAAAATGCAGTTTGCAATATTCCTCACAGGGAGCTGGCCCAGCACTGCAATTACCTCCTGCCTGCTCGGCCAGCTTCAGGATCTGCACTTGGCACAGCCAGCAAAACCTGGGCTCCAGCTAAATGGGTGGAAACTGCCCATCCTGCCAGGACTCTTCTCAGTCTCAAACACTCTTTCTAACTTTTTCTTTCCAAATATTCCAAGCATTGCCATGTCCCAGGGCAGTTTATTTTTTCTTTGTTAACTGAAAAAATGAAGCATTAATGTATTTAATTGTTGACCTTGTTGCATTGCTGGCCTTGATCTGTGATTTTATCTATCAGGAAAAATTCTGTGGTCCCTTAGAGGAGGAGTAATCATCTTTTTACAACAAGTATTTTTAGTGATTGGAAACCAAAGTGTTCGGAAACCAAAGTGATTCCAGGACCCCTAAATGTCTAGCAGGACAAACACAACAAAGTTTAAAGAACATCACAGATTCAAATAACAAAAATTCTTGAATTATGAATTGAATTGTGAAATGTGGGTTCTGTGGGCAGGGAAAGCACTGGCTGATGGGCATAAATGAGGTATGGGAGTGGTTTGAAGCCTTTCCCAGGATTTTCTGTTATCCTTCTAAGAAAATTACTGTCTCAAAAGGAGATCTTGAAACAGAGAGAAGAGAAACCAGCAGTTTTCCTTCAGATTTAACTCGATGGGAAGAGTCTCCCTTCATTTTCCAGGGCACCTCTGTCCCCACTGTGAGCAAAACTTTTGTGTACATGGTCCAAAATTCCATCACCATGAGCAGATTGAACAGAATCAGGGGTTTGGGATTTTGGATATTTGTAACCTTGTTGTAATGAAAGACCACCTTGTTCCATCTCCTCTTTAAATTCAGCCTCCTTGCTGCAACTGCCTTGCATATGAAAACCATCCAAACAGTAGCTCTTGGGGCAGCAGAAATGTAGAAATACAGAATTCTTCATGAAAACCTTTGAAGGGACAGGAAAACCTGCATCACACTTCTCACACAAATTATTTTGGATGACACCCAAGACTAAACAACGTTGTTGTGTTGATAGCACTCTTTCCACAGATTAAATTTCTCATCCAAAAGAAAGGGGAGTTGTAAAAGATTTTTCTGGTTTGGAACACATAAATTTCCATGTGCGTACTTCATATTCATCAGATGTGCATTATTAAGACAAGATTTGACTTAAATGAAAGCCAAGAGTATCCAAAATGTTACAATTTCTAGCTATGAAATCTAGTTTAAAAATTGCCACACTTTTATAGTTGGATCACAAGTAAATTTAATATTGTTAGTGACAAAGAAACTCCAGAACACTCTGGATAAGAAAGTGAAAATTGTGCTTTCTGTTGTTTTTCCTGGAGTTGCTGCTCTCAGATGGGGAAAGGTACAGCACTAACAACATATTTGCAATTACCTGCAAGACTTAACCAAGGAAGTAGTCAGTTTATAGTTACCTTCAATATGTAAACTACAAATTATTAGTGCATGAAAATGGCATCGAAGTTCTGTTGCTGGGGTCTAGTAATTTTGGATATTTTCCATGCTATTACTGCCTGCTCCATATACCTTTACTGGTTCTTTTTGAAATTAAGTTAATGGCACTCTACAGAAATGGACTGCCTACTGAGAGTGAAAGCTTGCTTGCAAGGATGGACTAACTTCCTACTGGGAAGCACTGATTTGGCACAAACAAAGAAATGCTTTAGCATTAATTTACTCTGGTATCAAAATATTTAGAATAAATTATTTAAAATATTTAAGGACCGAACGGTCAATATTTGCTTTTAATAAATAGGACCCGTGTACAAATATTTGATGCTGAAATTTCCTCTGGTATCTCCCAGCTATATTATGGAGATAACGCATTCTCCACTTGTCAGGAGTGTTTTTTTTCCCCTCCAGGCAACCAGGGACACATTCTTGAACTGGGGCTTACACTTGTGTGCACCCACATTTGCTCACCTATTCTCCTGTGGATTGAGCTCTGTTCACATTAGCACAGGTAATATCACTGCAGGATTTCCTCTGCTTCCACTAGAAAAAGGTGAGAGGAAGCTGATTGCAGATGGTTCCTCGTCACTGCCTTCCCAGGTGAAACCTTTTTTAAAAAATAATTATTTGACTACTTAAATTGCCCTGTTCTTTGAGCATCCTCTCTCTGACATGAGGCTGCAGAAGCCCATCCTCTCCTGCACGTGCTTGCTGTTCTCCTGCAGCTCTGAATGCCTTGCCTTATCCATGTGTTCTGTCCCAAATCCCACTAGTGGGTCACTCCCTTCAGTGTGGTAGCACAGGGAGGGAGTTTTCTACTCACCTGAGAATCTGAGTCCCATCTTCCTCTCTTTGCTCAGGACTGGAATCAGGATGGCAGCAAAGCCATGGCCTGGCCCCTGAGCAGTTGAGAGAGTGAGTGAAGGTCTCTGCTCTTCCAATACACTCATCCCAATATTACCCAGAACACTCTAATTTTATAGTTCTATTTTATGTCTAGAAATAGGAAAATTTTCAGAGAGTGACCATTTCACTGATGAGCAACTTCTAAAATCTGTTTTGTAAATTCTTCTGAGTATTTATTGGGTTTTTTCCCTTCCCTTCCCTTCCCTTCCCTTCCCTTCCCTTCCCTTCCCTTCCCTTCCCTTCCCTTCCCTTCCCTTCCCTTCCCTTCCCTTCCCTTCCCTTCCCTTCCCTTCCCTTCCCTTCCCTTCCCTTCCCTTCCCTTCCCTTCCCTTCCCTTCCCTTCCCTTCCCTTCCCTTCCCTTCCCTTCCCTTCCCTTCCCTCTGCTCAGAAATTCATCTATCCAGGTTAAATTGCTCCCATTATCCATTAAAATCAGCAATTTCTGTCCCCTGCTCCTGGCAGCTGGTGCAGGGGGCACAGACTGCAGCAGGCAGCGGGTGCTCTTTCTTTTGCCTTCCCAAGTTAAGCACATTAGGCATGGATTGAATTTCCAGCCCATTCCCTGGAACATCACAAGGCCTAGGGAAGGCAGAGCTGTTGGCAGTAAATCGCAACACAAAACACAAACTCGTTTGTCGCTGCTGCTGTAACTTCTCGGTGCTTTCAATGCTGATTTCCACCCATCAAGTACATTTTAATTAAGCAGCAGTACCTTTTATTCCCAGTGATGTTCTAAACTTTTGTAAATCAGGGATTTACTTCATTGCAAAATCATTTCAAGTGACAAAAACCTGTCTTTTTGCTGTCACTGCAATGCAAGGATAAGAAGAAATACAATTTTTTCTCTCAAAAATAGTTCTTTATCTTACAAAATAGGGTTTTTTTTTTCTCAGAAAATTGTTGTTGCTGAAGGTCTTGGTCATAAAGAAAAATGTTGCCACAGCCCCTCATCATCTCCTAAGCTCATCCAGGCTGCCTGCGTTTCACATTAATAATATTCCTTTAATTCATTCAAATAGTTGGGAGTTTGTAATAATGAATTTGATGCAGCCCTGACCAGTGCTTGAAATTTGGAGGGGCCTTGTGGCCAGAGCATCCTGGGCCAATGGAGTGTTGCTGGATGAGGACTAAGCCCAATTTAGCCATTAATGAGCCAGAGTGGGAAGCAGTTTCCAAGTGCCCATAAATCAGTCATTTGGTTTCCTCTCATATGAGGCTCCAGAGCTGTTCCATGCCAAATTTCAGCCTTTAAGCCTCAACAACATTAATAAAAAAAGCATTTTTGTGTCTCCCCTTTTACTGAACTGAACAATTACACTCTTTTTCACCTTCCTTCTCTCTGCACAAGCAGTTGAAGATTTTTTTTATTGCGTTTTCCTCCCTTAATTTCTTCTAAGAATCCAGTTCCAAGCTGAGGGCTGAGTGTCATGTGAGCAGTCCCAGGTACAGCAGGCTGGCAAGCAGTCCAAAATGAGGAGTCACACCCGGAGTCTTTAATTAGGAAGGCCCCCTCCCTGGCTTTTATAATAATTAATAAATCCTGATCCTTTGCCCAACAGCCAGTGGGTAGGAATGGGTCACTGAACCTTGAATTTGAGATGGCAAAGAACCAAAAGGAACCAAATCTGCTGCCTGTGAGTGCTGAGAGGTTTTGCTGGTTGGTGGAGAAATTGGACATTTTTTTTTCCTTTTATCTTAAGCAAAGAATTTTGGTGACTCTCAGACTGGTTTAGCCAGTATATTCTGGGAAAGGGAATGTGCTCCCAACTCCTCTGCTTGGGATTTTCCCTTGACTTGTGTCATGGGGGTATTATCTGTGACACTAAGACACTGCAAGGAATATATGGAAAGTATGGCTGACCTGAAAAAAAGAAAATACTACCATACAAATTGGGAAAAGGGGGAAAAGGTGAAAAAGGAAAGGAAAGGAAAGGAAAGGAAAGGAAAGGAAAGGAAAGGAAAGGAAAGGAAAGGAAAGGAAAGGAAAGGAAAGGAAAGGAAAGGAAAGGAAAGGAAAGGAAAGGAAAGGAAAGGAAAGGAAAGGAAAGGAAAGGAAAGGAAAGGAAAGGAAAGGAAAGGAAAGGAAAGGAAAGGAAAGGAAAGGAAAGGAAAGGAAAGGAAAGGAAAGGAAAGGAAAGGAAAGGAAAGGAAAGATTAAAAGAAAGGTGTGTGTGGGGGAGCGGAAAAGGGAAAAAAAAGAAAAGAGAAAGGACTGGAAACCAGCAACCGCTGTAATTCCCTAAAAACTGCTGTAAGTAACTCTAGAAGTCCCACATGAAGGTGAGCACAGCACCAGGCAAGCTGGGGACAGCTCAGTCTTGCCATGGACAGGCAGGAGCTGGCACTGCTGGACAGCAGGAACATCACAAAACCCTCCTGCTTTATCACCTCTTCCATGGATTAAGGCTCGAGGCACTCCAGCCCTGTCACTCCATAAATGCATTCAGCGAGTCGGGGATTTTGCTCTTATTATGCTTCTCATTAGTAAATCTGAATACAAATAGGTTTTAGCCTAAATAACTCTTGTGCTGTCCATGCTGCCTCCCCAACCCGTTACATTAGGAAAAGTTAATTTTATATGACTAAATATAATCAGAAACACAACATGAGGCCTGTCAAGTTGACATGGTATGATGGGTACCTTAACACTTCCCAGCAGGTGACATTGTTTGCACACTGCTTAAACTTGTTCATCAATGACTTCTTGCATGATAACCAGAATATTAACAATACAGTGAAGGTGGCACCGGGCTCCTGACACGTAAAAAATGCATTTCATCAAGGGGGAACACTTCCAAAGGAAGGGCTGCAGCTCATTTTTGGAGTTCCTTCCTCTGCTTTTTTCCCCCTCTTCATTTTCTGTGCTACACCAAGATCAAGCCCCTATTGCTCCTTCTGCACCAATGGAACATAAAAGAAACCTTAAAAGTTAAAAGAGGTTACAGATAAAACCCAGGTCCAAAGGAGTGTAATCACTAGCGGTGATAAAAGAGCAGAAAAAGGGGTTGAAAGACTCAAGTTACACACGTGTAAGAACTGTGTTTAGGAAGATAATTTGTTAATTATCAATTATTTCCAGCCAATCTCAGCAGCCCTTCCTTGTCCTCTCAGCACTGCAGGTGAGGTACCACCAGTGGCACAACAAAAGGTCTTTTAGTAAAAATAATTAAGTTAAAATTCAGGTGGGAAGGTTTCCTTCACTGTATTAAAAAATTACCTTTTTAACACCATGTATATATATGTTTCTGTAATTTATCCCTTTTTTTTTTTTTTTTGGTTGATCCTGTTAAATCTGTGATTTGTTTTATTTTTAGTCTGTTCTTGCAGTTTTGATGTTACTTTGCCAGAGATTGGGCTTGGATGATCTTGGAGATCTTTTCCAACCTTAATTGTTCTGTGATTCTGAAGTCCTGTTTGTGAATTATGAGGATTTCAGGCTATTTTGTAGATTCCTGTGAGTGATCCAGCACTTCCTGAACTATATAATCTATTTTATTCAAGTGTTTCAGTCTTAATCAATATTTACTGCATAAACCTAAATGATTATGGTTTGATTGCTTTTCTCAACCCAAAATTTCCAAACCTGCTGTTTTGGGGGATTTGGATTCTGCAGGACGTAAAAGGACTTTGCCTGGGGGTGGGGAATCCATCCAGGACCATTCCTGAGCTGTTTTACTCCAACTTCCCTCTTGCACCATTGCCCTGCCCTCGAAAGGAAGACAAGATCATTTCCTGCACAAAATCCTGGAGATTCTTTCCCTGTCAAAGCTCCCCGGAGGCAGAGGCGTGGTCTGGGATGAGGAGCTGAACCTGGATCCAGTTCCAACAGACCCAGGGGGAACCTTGGATCTAAGACTCCACCTTGCTGCATTCCCACCCTTCACCAAGCCCTGCTCTCCCCCATTAAAATCCAGCACCTCTCTGTTTTAAACTAAAGCCATGCCATGTATTTTAATTGAGGTTCTGGTCTCCAGCTCCCAATACTTATAATCAGATTCCAGTTTTCCAGCTAAAGCTGTTTATTGATGTCCTACTTTTTTCACCATCGTAGCATGTCAATAAATTGGAGAATAGTTCTGTAGGTTAGATTTCCCCAAGCTTTCTGGGGAAATCCTCTGACAATTTGCTGTATAAAGTCAGTTAATTGCTTTATATAGCAGAGCAATAGCAAGTATTTAGACGTATCATATGACAGACATTCCAAAAATATGGGAAAGACATATTTGTCAATAAAATGAAGGCTGGAAAAGCAAATTATTTTATTATGTGAAAGTTCTGGGTTTAAGCTGAGTTCTCTTGATTGTCCCAATAACTGACATGCCTTAACCAGCTGTCTGGAAGAAACACTTGCTGCTTATTTTTCTGAACCTTCTGAGGACCTCCCCATAACCAACCTGAAAGGAAATCTCCAGGTGCCAAAGAAAATTTAATACAAAAAAAGAAAAGTTCAAATTATATTTTCTTTTAAGTTAGATAGGGCCATAATAGAAAAAGATCATCATAAACAATGAAAAGAAATAATTGTTAATTTCTACAGTACCTTGAAACAGAAGCCCCTGAGAATAAATAGAATAAGAATACTATTAAAATTTCCTCTTTTATTATATCTTCTCTGCCAGAGTAATTGTTGCTGTGTCCAATATATGCAGAGGACAATTTACTAGCTGTTTTCTATTAGTTTTTAGCATTAACATATACAGAAATAAAATGAATAGCTAGCTTTTCTTTGGTTAATTAAATGACTGACAAGTCACAGATGTTGCTGCACCGACTCTTCCATATGATTAAAAAAAAATCCACCCTGGCAAACAAAAGAACAGCAGCCCAGCAGTGTAAATGGTCTCTTTATTAAGTGAATATTGATGCTACATTATGATTTTTTTATGAATGTGAATAAGGTAGAAGACTTGTTCCTTCTCCAAGTTTTATATTAAGATTTGAAAAGAAAACCTGTTTCCTACATAATTCCCACAAAGGAGTTCAGGAGATGTTTTACGGGAGAAGTGACCTAATTTACAGGAGGTTCTGCTTCCGCAACATCTCTCACCAAAGTGCATTTTTATTAGCAAGATACATATCTTTAATTTTTTTTCTCCGGCATAATTTTAATGGAATCTCGGTAGCTAAAAGCTGGTATTGAAAATAAATATTCCATTTCTATTCAGGACTTTGTTTCACTATAAAAACTTGAAGAGATTTTATGGAAATATTCATAGGATAAGTATATTAAACTGCAGCTCCCTCCCTTCCTGTCTTGTCCCTGCTTTATCTTTATTAATCGTAGAGCTCCTCTCAGATTTGAACAGAGTTTCTCTCATCTGTGGTGCTATCCCCTGTTCCTAAGACCTGGAGCCATTAAGTTAATATCCAAATAACTGGAGATTAAAAATGGGGAGTTCTCGTGGGCAGTCCTGGATTTTCTGTACTGTCCAGTGCCTCCAATTTGCTCTTCTGGTTCAGCAGTTCTGACTTTAACAAGTATTAATTTTTGATTTATTTTGCATAGCCTGATGGGGTTTTATTTATTTATTTATTTATTTTTTTGCTTAGTTCCTTCATCTAAGTAAGTGTAAGGAGAGTTGGGAGCAGAGTATTTTCCAGCTTTAACATTCGGAATTACATTTATTATGAATTTAAAGCATTTGGGCGAAGCAGAGATGGTATAAAAATGCTTCAAAAATGTAAGTGAAATTATTATGTGCATTCATTTTTTTTATTATTTATTTATTTAATATGTAAAATATATTATGTTGAGCAAACTGTGATAGCCCAGTGACAGCACTTGGGAGCCACAGCATACCCGTGGAATTCCCACCTGCCCACGGATGAGCGATGATGCCACAACTCCTACAAGGGGACAAAACCCAGGAGCCACAGAGAAGGGTCATCAGCACTGCGTGCAAGTTTGGGACAGGAAGTGAAGTAGAATAATTTAGCTAATTAAGCCAGGAAAGAATTTAAAAGGACAGAACGTAATTACTGATGATGGATTTAAGCCAGAACATTGAGACTGGAAACAATATGCTTGTGTAAAGTGCCATATTTAATTAACAGGGGCAGCTTAGGTATAATATTTACATATTTGTAAAACACTCCAGGAGCACAGAGCCTCTTTTCCATCAAGTGAGACCTCTGGTGCGGTATTGAATTACAAGAAAAATTGAATTTACAAGAAAATCTCCCCACTTACCAAGTTAAGCATTTTGCAGAGCTTGGATGTCATCTGAGATTCTGAATTTTGCTACTGAGCAGGCCTTGCTCTCATAACCTGAGAAGACCAAGCCAGGGCATTGCTTCAAGCTGAACTTCCAGGCAGCTTCTTGAATAAAAGGAGAAAATGGATACAAATAATACTTGCCTCTTTTTGCAGCTCTTCTCCAGTCTTTAATAGCATCAGGAAAGTTTTCATGTCTCCTCCTCCAGGCCACAGCTCCCCCCAGTTACAGCCAGAAGGGCTGAGCCTAATGTGACCGGAATTTCTCCCTGGAATATCAATAGTTCAGAGCATCCCTACCTGACCAAACCAACCATATTGCCCCTTAAATTCATTTGAAGATTTGGTCTCGTGGATTTGGTGAGCTTTGCCCAATGCCAAACCCTAACTAAGATTTGGGGTTTCTTTCTGTTGAGGACATTCCCATGAAAGTTCCAAAATTCCCGTGTCCTGCTCTGCACGGGATGGCAAAGGAAATCCTTCACCCCCTCCTGAGTGACTGCATTAATTAGCAAGGTGATGAATGGTGTTCAACCTATGTAAATAAATGTGTGCCGAGGCTCCAGCCCCAGCAAAGTGCAGCTATGTTTTAGTGGACGGCGGCATCATATTTCATGGAGTAAAAGTTGTGAGGGAAGAGGAGTGATATTTATGGAGTGCAAAGCACTGTGGGATTTTGTGGGAAACCACATATATTCAGCTTGTCAGAAAACATCTTAATATTTACTCTTACAATCCCTAGGCTACTGCTTTCTAAACCTAAAGCTTTCATTAGCCCATTTAGCAGATATAAAACATTTGGGAGTCTGGTGAAAGAGTTACTTTTGGGAGTGGCATTTTTCACAGCAAAACGATGATACCTTTGCATAACCTCATTATGCAGCAGTGCCAGCTCCTGCAAGGGAGCTGCTTTATCCCATCAAATTAATTCCTAGTTCCTCATTTCTCTTCCCAGCCTTTGATCACTCCACCCCATTCCCTCCATTCTGTTATTTTCCATGCATTTTTGGGGATATGCCTGCCCATTGAAAGCACGAGCGTGGAGAGTGTTGGCATCTGGGAATTCCAATGGGATGGCTCCTTGCATTTCATGGAATTACCATGGATAAGGTGGTGGTGGTACCCACATTCCTTCCTTCCCCATTTGCTGCCCTTGCTGCTCCTGATGCCCTCAGCACCTTCCTCTCTTTATGGCTCATGAGCCACAGGGAAAAAACAAACAAACAAACAAACAAACAAACAAAAAATTGTTTTATTCCTTCCTGTCAGTTCGGGGCTGTGACAATTTTATGATGAGAAGTTTTAGAAATTGAAAATAAAGAAGTATTCCTTAAAACCTAAATAAGGATGATATTTGTTTTGGTCAAAATAAATATTTTTCACTCCCGTTGCATGCACAATATGTTCCATTAAGAAAGGTTAATTCTATATTAAATATAATCAAAAACACAACATGGGGCCTGTCATGCTGACATGGTGCAATAGGTACTTTAATACTGCTCAGCAGGAACCCTTGTTATATTTTTTATATGTTAGTAGATGTCTACTTAGAATTGATCAAACCTTTCCTTCTGAAACATATATGCCAACACCTCCACAACACACTATAAACCAGACTCTCAGAAAACAATAATGATGCTTATCAGTCACTCGCCTTGAGTTTGCTTGTGAAAAACCTCTAGCTAGTGTGCTATTGGAGCTCTTAAAACATAGATCTTTTTGCTGCACTGATAATTCACTCACAGCTTGAGATTGATGACTATGTGAAGTCCATAAAAGATGTTACCACTATATTTTCTTCTTATGATTTATTTTATCATGTTGTCAAGGTTTGCAGAAAACAAGAAACAAATCAATGAATGTCATGCTTAAATATTAAAGAAGGCTGTAATACACAATTTTATTCAGATGCCTTATTCAATCTTGCAGCCCTGAAAAGGGTAGCAGCAGCAAAGCTTTTATTTGAATTACTTTTGGAAAAATTAATTTAGTGTGAATGTTGAATTGTGAATGGCAAAAGGGTTGCTAACCTTATTTGTTTAAAGAGGAATGGGGAGTAACTTGGCTTTTTTTGACCAAAGGTTTTGAGAACCTGGGGAAATTCCCCAGCTTTTCAACTCTAGAAACTTTGGAATGGAATTGCTTAATGAGATCATGCTTTCTAAATTAATGAAACGCTGCCTGAGTGAAGGGGGGACGCGGAGGAGGTTTTGAGCTGGGTCTTGGTATCAGCAATCCCTGAGTGCTGCAAAGCTGTTTGAAAAAATGGCTTTTTCTTCTTCATTCCTACAAAACTGAGATCACGGCACACACCTTGGGCAGGGGAGTGTGGGGGACACAGAGGGAAGAGGCTGTGGCTGCTCCTGAGCTGCCTCTCCCCTTCCTGATGCTCTTCCTGGGCTTCATTACGGCTTGGACATAAAGCAGCAATTAAGCCCAGCTTTTTTTTTTTTTTTCATTTATTTATTTTTTTGCTTGGTTTGTTGGTTTGCTTTTTTTATTTTTTTTTTTTTAACTTCATTGATCATTCTTAGGAATAGAAGAAACTCCATCAGAATATTTTGTGTGTTTGTTTAATCTCTTTTGAATATAGTGAGTTTAAAACAATGAGAACACCTAAACAATCTGCTCACTTCAAAACCATGAAAATCATCCCTTTTTGAGGTTTTCACTCTATTTCCCAATTCTAGGAAGAGCTTTGGTACCAATTTTATTCTCTCTAAGGCTGACTAGGAGCAGACAGGACAGATCTAAATGAGCAGCACTTTCTGCCATGAGGGAGCAAAGTTGCATTATTATGTCCTTCTTGCACCATTTTATTGCATTCTGGTTCTGTAACCGTACCAAAAAATGGGAGTTAAAAGGAGAAGAAAGAGCAGAGATGTTTTTTAGTCCTGCATCTTCAGAGACCAAGGGAATTGTCCAAATCTTGGATGTGCAGAGCCCCATCCCTCAGCTTCCAAGTATGTCACAAGCAAGGAATCCTTGCAGGGATGTTCCCCAGCACCTGGCAGGGGCTGTCACTTTAGTTTGTTATGACATTTGAATTCATAAAACCCATCCTTTAACAAGAATAATCGTGCTTGCTGTTGCTCCTGACTGCTGAGTTCACATTTCTCCCAGGTGTTTTCCCAGAGAAGCTGTGGCTGCCCCATCCCTGCAAGTGTTCAAGGTCCTTAATGTGACCACTGAGATGGTCTCTAAGTGACAGGAAAAGCTCTTTGTGGCTGATTTTAGACAAGTGAGGAGTGCTGTAACTACAGCTTGGAGATGCCTCGCCTGTGGCAAACCAGAAATCCTCTTGCAGCATCATCCCTGCTCCATTCCTGACCACCAAGGGGGGATTCAGGGGGCTGGAGGTCACCTGGGTCAGAGTCTCAGTGTGGTCTGAAGTGGTGGGACTTTCAATGCTCTCAGGAGACACAGAGGAAATTTTAATGAATAATACGTTTTTAAATACTCCTAGGTGATTTAGGGTGGGTGATCACCCTCCTTCAGAAAGGGGCTCCAAGCAATCCTTGCAGCCCTCACCCGTGGGTTATTTCTGAAGCCTGGACAGCAATGACAGCACTGAGGGTCCCTGCAATGTTTCCATGAATTATTTTCTTGCAGATCAGCCAGTCCAGAGGCAGGTGGAGAACACAAGCCCTGCAGGGAAGGGGAAGAACCATGCGCTGCTCAGGCTGTCCCATCCTGACCTCCTCTCCAGCTCAGCAGCTCTTTGGAAGAAGCAGGATGAAGCCACTCAGTGACCCTTGCATTGCTGCCTGAGGCCATTTTTAATAAAGTTTTATTTGCCCATGATGTGTTTTTCACACTTGGAGATAACAGAATCACAGAATCACAGCCTCGTGAAGGTTGGAAAAGTCCTAAAAGATCATCGTGTTCCCCAGCACTGCCAAGCCCAGCTCTAACCCGTGTCCCCAGGTGCCACATCCACACATTTTGGAATTCATTTCTGAGACAGAGATCTGCAGAGTATGTATAAAATGCACAGCTCAAGATCACACAGGCTGCTGCCCTCCCCAACAAATCCCATTCACAAATCCCATGAATTACGACCAGGTTTTGGTTAAACTCTTCCCTTTCCTCTGTGTCAAATCTCAGCTCTAAAGAACACTTAAAATATTTTAAGGAACATTTTTGTCTGCTTCTCTGCACTACTTTTTAGTGCACACACCTTGCTTTTTCCCTCCAGAGATGGAATTGATATTGAGTGAGCAGATCAGGCAAGATCCTTTTTGTCCACCCCAACAGATATGGCAGTGAAAGAAATGAGTTATTTTTCAGGTAATTAAAGTTGATCCTTTAATTCAGTTTAAGACTCGAAGTACAAATAAAAGGGTATTTTATTTGCAACTTTCAAAGTGCAAAAAATCTGAGTGCATTTTTAACAGAGTATTAAAAATAAAGTGTGTTCAATTATGTGTGAGTTTATTATTAATCTTAGAACAATTTATGGAGGAAAAATATTGTAACAATGGATAAAATTTTATCAGCTCATCCCCTGCACACTTTACTGTTTTTATAACACAGGCATGGAGAGAAAACTTAAAGTTGATCTGTTTTGATTCTCCAGCTTTTCCCCGTTTGCCTGCCCAGCAGGGTGTAAAATTACAGCCATATTAAAACAACATAACCAGGAGCAGGATCATCAAAGATCCCAAATTCTGTCCCCAGGGGAGGCACCAAGACACCCTGTGCTGAAAACCTTTCTTTCCTCAGGAAATCACAGACTCCCAGGATGGTTTGGGTTGGAAGGAACTCAAAGCTCACCCAGTGCCAGCCCAGCCATGGCAGGGACACCTCCCACTGTCCCAGGTGCTCCAACCTGACCTTGGACACTTCCAGGGCCACCACTGCTTTGAGAAATCTCTTCCAGTCCCTCAGTCAGAGCATTCATAACTCTGAAAGCAATGGAAAAATATTTTTTTCCTTTCCCCCCCCAATTATTTGTTTTGGCAACGGCTCTGGATGCAATTTACCCACGTGCAGATGGCAAACACAGGCCCCATGCCCTGAAATCCCCTGTCAGTTTTTTCCTCGAGGTGGGATTGCAAGGATGGCCCCAGCTCCGTGGTAACCTGAGAGTCCCTCCTTCGAGACTTCAGCTTCTGCTGCTTCCCCTTTGCCAAGATGTGCCTGGAAGTGCTGATTTTTCCCAGACCTGAGGAGCTGTTTCAGCTTTTTTTTTTTTTTCCCTTCTTTGACATGTGTTTTTTTTTTTTAATTGTGGTGCATCTCAGCTATTCAAACAAGGCTGGGTTGAAAAAAAAAAAAAGTCATTTTGCATTTTTCAAAAGATTTTTGACACAATTCTTTTGACTTTTATTCGCACTGGGAAAGCTGATTTGCGCAACAGCAACCCACAGGCTGTGCTCATAAAAATGAAATCAACCCAAATATATTGTTTTTAGTAGAATTTAATTCTAGGCTATGATTTTGTGGGTTGAGCAGTGTTATCACTGAAGAAAGGCTTGTTTCTTTTAACATTTCCCTCCTTAAAACTTCAAATAATGTGAACTTTAGGTGGCTTTTTAGTATCACTCACATATTTAGAGACCCCTTGAAGATGCAGTTAACAAAAGAGAGGAAGATCCCCGGAAAAGTTTCCATTTGTGTTGGAAATTGTTACTTGAACTTTTCAGGAGGTCACCTGCATTCCCCAGCCCCTCTGAAAAATCCAGACAAGCTTCCTCACACTGTTTCTGTAGGAAATGTTGTGGTAAAGATCAAGCAGCACAGTGCTGTAACTTGCTAAAAATGCCTTAGGCTGCAGCTGTTTCATTGCACAAACACATTTATTAAAAATTTACCTGGAATATTCCTCCTTGTGCTGCTTCCCCTTCAAAAAGCTGGACTGCAGCTTGTGCCTGGCCTCATAGCCGCTTAAAATATACCTGAAAATATGAACTGTGTGTTTGGGGATATAAAAACAGTCCCATTTAATGGAATAGCTGATGGATTGCATCACTGCTTGGATGGGGTTTGGCCTGGGCAGAACCAGGTGCTGAAGCAGGTGTTAACAAAGTGCTTATGGGGGAAAGTTTAAGATAAAATATTGATTGCGCTGATGGTACAGAAAAATTCCCTTTGACATCCTCAAGCTCAGGATTTCCTCCAGCTTTTGGGAGGAGATGCTGTGTCCAGGTACAGAGGCATGGGTTGGACCTGCCAGGCTTGAGGAGCTGAAGGAGAGAATCTTCCTCACGTGCATTGAACTGTTAATCACCCACATTTTGGTATTAAAAAAATCACAGAATCACTGAGGGTGGGAAAGATCATCCAGTCCAGGTTGTGCCCATCCCCACCTTGTCCAGAGCGCTCAGTGCCAGCTCCAGGAATTCCTGGGACACCTCCAGGGATGGGCACTGCAACCCTCCCTGGGCACTTCCAGTCCCTGAGCACCCTTTCCATGGGGAAATTCCTGCTGCTGCCCACCCTGAGGCCTCTCCCTCTGCTCCTGTCCCTGTTCCCTGCAGCAGATCCCAAATCCCCCCCGGCTGTCCCCTCCTGTCAGGGACTTGTGCAGAGCCACAAGGTCCCCCCTGAGCCTCCTTTTCTCCATCTGAGCCCCTTCCCATCTCCCCCAGGAATTCTCCATTCCCTTCCCAGCTCCCCCAGGAATTCTCCATTCCCTTCCCATCCCTGTTCCCTTCCCTGGATACCCTCCAGTCCCTCCATGTCCTTCCTGTCCTGAGAGGCCAGAATTGGACACAGGACTGGAGGTGTCAAAGCCATGCCCAGCACACAAGAGTCAAATCAAGCCAAATCTTGAGGTGGGAGCCAATTTCCCTGGCTGCTCACAAAAATCTGGCTGATCTGATCCTGTTTGTCCATAACCACCCACAGAAGATCTTACTTTAGTTCCCATACTGGTGTGTGGGTGCTGATTTAATGGAGTTGCACCAGTGCAGTGAGGAATTGGAAAAGGCTCCAGCCCAGTGTGCGTGTGTCTGTGGAGGTAGAATTTTTTTAAAACACCCTTATTTACACAATAAATACACAGTTTATGTTTTGGCTTTCTTCTGGGACAATCTGTAAGAGAAAAACTAGAGCTGGGGATTAAAGAGAGTGTGCAAGTAATGTGTAAACCATGAAATTCAATTAGTTCCTCTCAAGAAGCCAAATTTTGGTGAATACTGTAGAGAAAAGGTAGGGATAAAATGCCTAAGCCAAAACTGTACTTAATAAGCTTCAGTAATTAGTTAAAAATGGCTCGTTAAACCTGGAAACACATCTCTCTTTGCCCATGTTTATGAATCCTAGCAAAAATAGAGGACGGGGTTAAATAATAGCTTGGAAGAATTTCCATCCTAAGTTTTCTACCACAAATTTTTGGGACGAGGCACATCCAGTCCTGGTGCTTGTGCTGCTTCCTGTGTGTCCCCATAAGTGTGGGGGAGATGGTCTGAGAAGGGATAATGCAAAGGTGTGTTCAAAAGGAATATTGGGGAAATAGTGACCAGATTTACTGATCAAGCCACGTCTAATGAGCTGCACAGGAAATTAGAAGCATTGTCCTGCTATTGATGGGTCCCTTTTTTTAACCCCACATCCTCTCATTTTTTGCTGTATCCCGGAACAATTTGATATTTGGATTGTACAGTGACTCTTCAGAATTGGGAAGGTGAAAGGTAAATGTTGCTGCAGTGTGTGATGGATTAATTGACAAATGTTCCTGTAATTGTTTCTGGCAGCTCTACACCCACCTCTCTTTTCTTGTCTCCCTGAAGTCAAAAGCACTGGAGAAAACACCAACATCCCAAACCAGAGCTGCAGCTCCTGCCCCACAATTCATCTTACAATCAAAGCTGCTTTGCTGTCAGAACAGGAACTGGAGCAACAAATACAGACCAAAGGCAATTCCTCTCCCTGCTCCCTCCCCTCCAGAACTCACAGAAGTCCCCCCTAATCCATATTGTGAACAGTAGACACCTTTGACCTGTAAGCCCTTTTTTTTTTTTCCCAAGGAAAGTGTTTTCCTGGCCACATATTCCGAGTCTTCTCTTTCTATTCATTTTTTCTAAATATTCATTACTTTTGAAAAATTGACCCAAACCTGAAACATTTCCAACTGGAGCCTTTTACAGGGGGAGTGGGTCAAACTGGAGTTCCTTGATCCATTGTTACTTAATTTCTGGGTCAGGTTCCAGAAAGAACCCTTCTTCCTCTTTTCCTTCAGATGGAAAACACTCAAGAATTGATTTTTTGCTGGGAAACCTGCACAAGATGGTTGGAATTTCAGGAGAAACACAACATTTCCACTTTCCCAGATGGTGGAGCTCCCTCTTTTGGGGCCACAGCCTTGCAAGCATTGGGATGAGTCAGAGTCAACCTCTTTTTTGATTCCTTATCAACACAACTTGGTATATTTATTAATTTCTCTTCCTGGTTTATTTTTAAGCTAATGACAAGCACTCCACTGTGTCACAGGAGGAACTGGACATGCTCAAGGGGACAACAAGAGGAGGTGGATGGCACACCCAGGGACACATCTGACCCTTCCTCCTGATCTCTTCCCAGGTCATCCTTGGCCAGGTTCAAGGGCTGCTCCAGACCTTGAGTCCTAAGGGTGAAAACTGTGATAGAAGTGATTGCAGAAGTGTTCAGGATTTCTCTGGGATGGTGGAACCTCTCCAGACCCTTCCTCTCTCCTGCCTGTTCTTAACGCACTGCTGGGATGGCTCCAGGTCCTGGAGTCAGCACAGGGCTGGGTTTGGAGTGTTTATCCCTGAAAAACACCCTCGGAAGCCTTTCTCTGTAGCTTGGATATGACACTTAACCTTGCTGCCTCTGACTCCCTGTCAAGGAGGGGATAATAACACTTGCTTATCTACTCCAGAGCGGGCTTTGAGGATTAATTAATTAATATTTGTACAGTGCTTTGAACATAAGTGCTTGGTATTATCATTCTTACTTCACTGCTCCAGGCACATTTTCTCCTTTGGCCTGATGTGCCTTCCTGCTTTTCTGAAAGCTCCTCTCCTCGTCTCAGCCCTGCTGGGTTGTGCCCTTGCCCTGCCTCGCTTTGCACTCTCCTCGTGTGGCCTTTGGGGTCCACAGAACACCCTCAGGAGGACAAGAGCCAGCCCTGTGTGGCTGGAGTGTTGGAAATGGTCACACAAATCCTCCTTCCTCTCCATCAACAGTGCTCCTTATGGAAGGAGCAAGCAGGTGAGGTGGGCACTGGAGAGGCAGCTGGCAAGGTGTGCACATTCCAGGGCTCCTTGTCTTTCCTTTGGTCTTTCCTTAAAAAAAAAAAAAAAAAAAAAAGAGAAAGAAAGGAAGAAAAAAATCAAAAAGGTGCAGGAAGAAGAGGAGACAAAGTAAAGTTTGAAGCCTTGGTGTTTCCAGGCTCCTTGGAAGTAATTCCCATTCAGCTCCATCATGAACATAGAGAACACAGAAAACATTTGTCATAAAGCCATTTAAGTTGCTAAGCTTTATGCTCTTACCCCACACACTGATCCCACATGGATGGCTGTGTCCAGTTGTCCCTTCTTCCTCTAGGAAATGGGTCTTGCCCCCAGAACAAAAGCTGAGCACTGCTGGTGGCACCAGAGCAGCAGTTCCTCAGGCTGCCCCGATGATTGGATGTTTTTATGCATCCCTTGGCCTTGGCTCTGCCCCTGTTTGGGACCTGCCTGCTCCAAACTCATCCTATGTCTCAGATGTGGAAGGGGGGCAGTGGCCACTCTTGTCCCCAGGCTGGGCTGACACCCATGGAACAAGCACTGCTCGCCCCTGCTGCCCCCCAGGAGCCTCTTTAGTGCAGCAGTCCCTGATTTCTTTATTTACATTTCACAGAGAACAACAGCCTTGTCTTAAAATCTGAGTGAAAAAAATCTTGAGGATAACTTTAACTGGCAAGATATTCTTGAAATTCACTAAGACACCACTCAAAACCATCAGTGGGTGAATATTTCACCTCTTTCCCCTCTCTTCACTTGTCTGTGATGGATTGGGCAGGAACTGTCTTTTCCTACATCTGTTTCCAGAGCTCCAATTTCTCCTTTCTGCCCGTTACTGCAATAGAAAAGCGTCTGCATTGTCTGAGCGTCTTTAATGTGCAATTCCACCAGCCTAATGGGCACCTGATGGTACAGATAGATTTGATTCCAGATTTGGATCTGCTGACATAAACCTTAATGCTTTTTATTGTGTGCCACTTTGGGAAATCCTGATTAACAGCAACAAAGAGATAATTATGCAAGATGAAGACAATGTAGTTGTTTTAAAAATAATGTATATCATACAATTAATGCTACTTTGTCCTATATCAAAGTCACACTATCTGCATTAATCATACACCCTCAGAGTTTCTAAACATTAATAGCAAGAAATAAAAAGAAGAACTCCTAATTCCGAGGAGAGTCACATGAACGGGGGGTTGGGATTCTTTGGAGAAGAAGAGATGTAAGGGATGCAGGCTTTCCAACTAGTAATTACAAAATGTAGAACATAGGACTATATCTTCCAGAAAAAGGGGCTGAAGCTGGTCCAGAAACCCCAATTAATAATTGATTCAATGTTGCCCTCCTGCATTAAAGCTGAATGTTTGTAATTGAAAGTGACAGTTGAAATAAAAAGGGGGTTTTGCCTCTTTCTGACAGCAGAAGTCCTAAGAGCTTAAAACCTGGTGGAGTAGCAATAGGAGTGGATGGATGATGGATGATGGATGGATGGATGGATGGATGGATGGATGGATGGATGGATGCATGCATGGATGGATGGATGGACAGGTCAGATTTTAGCAGTTCTTCAGATAAAATTCTAAAATAAATGTTTTAGAATTAATTTAGCAAGGAAGGTTTTCCTTTTGGTTTTCCTGACTTTGAGCCTTATTAGGGGCAAAAAGGAACAAAGAATTTTACCTCAGATCCTGGTTTAAGGATGGTGCCCCACATTTCTGACTTGGATGGGATGAAAAGGCCTGATTTTGTCTCCTCTACCCCACAGTGTCATCTGCCATCACTGTTTGTGCCAAGCAAAGCTCTCAGACAAAATCTTGCATCTCTTTTCTGGTTTGGATTCTCCTTCAGTGTGAAGGTTGGTGGGAGATGGTTGAACTGGGCTGGACAGAGTCCTTTCCCTGCTCTCCTGCTCAGCTACCAGGATTTGGTGCTCAATGTGGACCTTTAGAAACGTGTCCCCCGTGGTCCTGGGCTCCAGCAGATGTGGTATGAGCAAATTGTGGCCCAGTAATCCCTGGCATCTTCTTTGTGGATTCTGAACCTTTTGTGTCAACATCCCTGACCAAACACTGAACCCATCCTTGCAATTTTGGCAGTAAAATGGTTCCTATACAGAGATGAGAGCAGCAACATCACAGCATCCACCTTTTTCTCTTTATTGACAAAACTAATTGAATTTTTGCTGTCATAATCCAAGTTTGAATGTAGCACATCACGTTTTCCAAAAGCTCCTGTATTCCCATCTTTTTTCCCCCAAACGCTCTTCCAAACGCCAATTGCTTTGTGTCACTGGTGGCTCTGGAGCTGGGGGAATTCCAGGAAGGTTTGGGTGTGCTGGTTCCATTACCTTCTGCAGGATGGCTGGGGCGATACCATATGTGCGTGTGCAATTAGACATTTTGATTTCCAAAGGATTTAGTTACCATTTGCTGAAGCATTGAGTAATTACCAGAGCAAAATTGCCCAATCTGTCACTACGTCAGCGAAGTGTGGTTCTGGACAGCTTTATGGGCACCTTCACCAGAGCACAGCCTTTGCTGTGCCTCATTTGGTGAAACTCCTCTCCTTCCACAGGAGAAATTCCTCCTAGCCAAGGAAATTCCAAATCACAATGTAAATACCTGCTGTTACACACCTGCGCCGTGGAGGATATCTTGCCTCAGAGGGAAGTGCTGTTTCGGGGAATATGTTTCATTAAACATGATGGGGTTTTAGGGATGTGAAGTGCTATTGTGGGAAGCAGGTTTGGGGTCAGCCACTCAGCACTTCTAGTTTCCATAATTCCCTGAATTTAGCAATGGCACTTCTGCCATGGGCAGGGGGAGATTTCAGTGTTCCCCACCACATATGATAGGAGCAGAAGGATTTCCAAGCTGAGAATATGTTTAGACAGAATTGTTCTGACTTTTTTTTTTTTTTTAAAGTCACTCAGGGAAAGGTTTCTATTCAGAAACAGAAAATTAAGGTTACTTTGAATAGAGAAAAGGCAGAGGCATCATTTACTCCCCTCCCTCCTTCTCCCCACCAAATTAAATACTCAGGAATCTTGAGAAAATTGGGTCACTAATATGGAAATTTTAAAGTATTGATAATACCAACATGACAAGTTGTCACTTTGCAGTATGTTCTTAAACACGCCTAAACCTTAATAACCAGGTTATTCTAGAATAATCAGGGTAACAGAATGGGAATGAATGGCAGTTCCTGTAATTATTCTAGAAAGAGGACCAAAGCAAACAGAAATTCTCTCTAATTTTATATATTCCCAATAGGTGCACATAGTACATCATTATCACTATAGAAACTACTTAGTAGTTTCTCCAAAAATCAGCTACGCTTCACGGTCTTGTGGGCCAATGTCTGAGCTGCACATGAGCCGAAACCCTCTAATTCAAACAGAGGTAAGCTCAGAGCAAGCTGCACTAGGCTGCAGCACACAAAACAAATTTCCTAAGCCAAACATATTAAATCCAATATATTTTTCATCGATTTAATAGCCTGAAACTTTGGATACAACCGACACTTTCTGGATATTAATGGGCATTAGTGTTGTGAGGGAAGAGCGAGAGCTGGAAATGAGAGTCTGTAGGCGTTGGGGAAGGAAGGGGCTACAGAGGGCTTTGCTCTAGATGAAAGTTTGGTGTTGCAGGATGAAATGTGTAATTAAATAAGGTGAGCAAAAAAATTCTTCAGTGACTTTGGCCCCGTTTTCAGCTAAAAGTTGTTATTGCTGCTCTGATGCTTGGCAGGATAGTCAGGTGATGGCGTTGGAGAACAAAAAAACCCGGCATCTCTGCTAATAAAAAATCAAAAAGATCATGTTTGAAAACAACAAGGAAGATGTATCTGATAAGGAAAAACAAAAAGCTATCTCTGAAAACAAAAGCTATGATATTTCCTCTAATAAGAAATGGAAAATGTCATGTTGACAATAAAAAACCTGTCATGTTTGTTAATAATAATTAAAAACTCGTGTATGGAAATAAAAGAATGACATATCCACAACTAAAAAAATAAAATTGACCATGGCTCAATCCCAGGGACTGCTTCCATCAGTCCTCTCCTCATTCTCCCCCCTTCCTGTGACGTGGGGAGGACACAGCAGCAGCACCAGCACATCACGGAACTCATGCCGGGATTCGGTCCATCTGGGAGCCACGGAAGAATTTATTTACTTGTTAGTTCTGCTCTGCTTTGTGGCTGTATTTGTAATTCTGGATTAATTACGGGAACACAGTGGAAGCGATTCTGCCATGGAGATGTTGTGCAATATTTGAATTCCATTTTAAGGTTATGAATAAACCCTGCAATTTAAGATCCTTTTGTAAAATGAGCTTGTTTTGCTGGAGACATGGAGGGAGAGGGGGGTGAGGATGGGATAGAGGGAAGACTTATAAATCAAGCTTTTCCAAAGGATGCTGTTTGCTAATCTTCTGACATGGCCGCCTGTGATGTATGGGATCCCAGCTCCCAAAGTTTATCACATTAGCAAAAAATACTGTATGCACCAAACCAGACCCTGGAGAGCTAAAAAAAAAAAAAAAAAAAAAAGGAAAAAAAAAAGGAAACTAAACAATGGACATGTGTGAGGTTGGAAATTTATAGGTTTAGGCCTCTGCAGCTACATATCCTGGAAAAAGGAAAAAAAAAGTGTTAAGAAAACAAATTACAGTTGTGGATGTGAGGACCCTGACACCGCCGCCTGACAAATCGACCCTCCGGCTTGACCCTCCGCAATATGTTTCCACAGGTAATTCCATAACTCTCCGGTCAACTTCTCAAGATTTCCTGTCTGACAGCTGGGAGAAGGGAAGCTCCCCATCACTGCTGGACCAGCAGGGAGCACACCCAGGCTCCCGCTCCCGCTGTCCGGCGGGCACGGGGCGGCCGCAGAGACGGCGGAGCTGGCGAGGGGACCGGTGGTGGCTGATGGATGGCTGGACCTGGCAGATTCATAATCCCAAACCCGGTGCAGCTGCGAGGAAACTAATGGCTAGCAGGGACCGCCGTGGTCCCCGAGCTAATACCTGTCTCCTCCATCACAAATTGATGGCATTAAACAAAAAAGTTGACTCCTTT
>NC_085052.1:1637306-1639806 GCF_963662255.1 Cinclus cinclus
CACAAAAAAAAATGACATTATAAAAATAATTAAACAGAACAGCCGCGGTACAGATAATTTATCTAAGAGTGTTCATGCCAGAGCCTTCAGCCATCCTGATGGACAGCCTGGAGATGGGGATACCTACAGCTCGTGGGTTTCATGGCATTTCATTCTTGTTATGTTTTGGGGGGTTTTGGGTTAAGATTTCAGCCACCAAAATAACTCCTGAAGAAAATCGGACCAGCAGGCAGGTCATTGTTCAGGTCCTCAACTCAGCAGGTTGATGGACAAAATTTCAGGAATCTCCATGACTTTGCTTCATCTGGGAAATGATGACAGTGCTCCCCAAAACTGCTCCTCACACCAGTGTGAGGCTCCTTGGCTGGGCCCAAGGCTGTCCCATGTGTGTCACACACCATGACAAACCTCTGGGCCATCACCAGGACTTTATTGGCAGTGCCAAGACATAAAAATAACTCCTTGGCCCCACCACAGAGTCAGGAACCCACCAAACCCAGCACCCAGTATGGCAAAATAAAACAATAAAAATAAAAAATAGGGAAAATAAAACAAATGTGAAAATAATTGTAATTAGTAGGTGAAAAACCTGCATCCCTTATATCTCTTCTTCTCCAGAGAATTCCAAGCCCCCTGTTCATGTGACTCTCCCAGAATTAGGAGTTCTTTTTGTTTATTGCTATTAATGTTTAGAAATTTTGAGGGAATATTATTAATGCAGGTAATGTGACTTTGATATAGGACAAATGTAGGGATTTTAGGAATTTAGGGAAAAGTGGGGAGTGTAGGAAGCTGTGTCCATGATGGAGATCCCTGTGGTCCCATATCCCATGGCAGTGCCTGACATTATCAGGCCATGAGGATGTGTCAGAAAAGAAAAATAGTATCAGAAATAAAATACCTAAAAAATAAAAAAGAGGAAAAAATCTTAGAGAAAATAACTAGTAGGGAAAAAAATCTCAAGAAAAAATATTTTAGGAAAAAAAATCTCTTTTCAAAGCTGCTCACCAAGTACAGCTGCTGAAACATCTGTGCTGAACATGATGACACAAGCTGGGATTGTGGCAGTGGGGAGGGGGAGGCAGGAAGGGAGAAGGGAGGGGAAGGCACAGCCTGAGGACAGTCCCCAAATGAGGGGACAGGGCCTGGCAGGAGCCCCCAGGCTGCAGCCAAGGGGGTGTCCCCACATTTTGAACACCTCAGCAAAACCCCCAGGTGTGTTTGGGGTCACCTCTGAGGCACAGACACCCCCAGACCCCCCCCTTACCCAGCTCAGGGTGATTAAATCACTCAAACGTTTGGAGGGTGACACCTTTGCCCAGGAAATTTGTCACTTCAGATTTTTTTCTTTTTCAATATCCCCAAAAAATAAGCAAGACAGGGCAGACCCTAAAACCTGCTGAAACTGGGGCTTGACAGGTGAGTTTGGCAAAATCCTCCTGCACAGGTGAGGATTTTTTTTTTTTTGGAGGATTCTGCTGATGTGGTGGGTAGAAAATTTTTAATCTCCGACCTAGTATGGGTGCAGGCAAAAAAATTAAAAAGGAAAAATTCAACAACAAGAAAAACAAAATGACAATCCTTTGCTCCTGCATTCTGATTAAAAAAAGAAAATAAAAAAAAAAGAATAAGAAACTAAATAGAATAGAACAGAAATCTGCCTTAATCAAAACAACATTATGCCAAAACCCCTTTCGAGGGAAGGGAAATATCCACAGCAGCACAGCCCTGCTTAAAAATAGAACAGGCTTTGCCTTGTGAGGAACAAAAATACAGAACAACACTTCTGCCAGCCCGCCTTTGAAGGATGTCTGTCATATGCCTGAGCTTATTTTACGCCCCTTCCCTTTTTTAAAAGAGGAACAATGCCATCTTCCCGAAAGGAAATAGGTAATAAAAACTCCAGCAGGATTTCCTATTCATAATTTTTCCCATTCATATCCTAATGGGTGAAGGAAAAAAAAAATAAAAAAATAAAAAACAAACAAAAAAAAACCCCAACAAACCCTCAACCAGCTTTAACAACTTAAACGGCACTTATTAGATAGATATTTTTACATGCCTGGTTTTTCCTAAATGTGGGATATAGTTTTACAGTTCAATTAAGTTTTTTGTTTTCCCTTTTCCAGATCTCCTTCTCAGAGCTGGCTGAATTCTGTGTGAGCTGATGTAAAGCATCTGATGACAAAATATCAAATATATTTCTAAAACACCCCGTTGAGATTTTATCTGTGCCATTACATTTTTAATTAATAGAATTCCACCCCCCCACACACTTTTTTTTTTTTTCAGTTGTTGTTTTACAAATGTTGTGTTTTACTGCCAGTATGATCTCACTGCTTTACAGTATCGATAAATGAAGGCACACCTGCACTATAAAATCTGCTTTATATGAAGCAGGCCATTCATGTTTTTATAGCCCATTTTTCACCCATTGTTCTTGGGTCATGTCATAGGTGTGCTGTAATGTGTGGTGGAGGTGGGCGGCTCGGAGATCCCT